>NC_030856.1:6722969-6800925 GCF_000208745.1 Theobroma cacao
CATTTTGAGAGATAAGTGCCCATCGAGACACCGCAGCGATTGTCACGAGCTCGAAGGGAGTTCCGGGTCGTGACATATTATCTCTAAAGTACATTGATTTATTTAGAGACAAATTGGATGACTAATAATTAAATTTTGATTGGTCAAAAATATGAATTTTTTTTTATAATTAAGGGAGATGATTCGAACCTTGCTTTTTTAAGTAGGGGATCATGCACCAATCAATGAGCCAAATACTCAGATGCGGTTAAAAATTTGAATATTATCTCTAAATTACTTTTATTTATTTAGAGACAAATTGGATGATCAATAATTAAATTTTGATTGGTCCATTTTAAATATTATCTTCCAATTATCTTAAGTGATAAATATATGACACATAGGTGAATTGGTTCAACTATGTGTCTTTGAAATAATCCAACCAATAAATTAATTATTTTATAATTAATTACATGATTATGACATCATCAAGTCCACATGGTGGCAATTGGATTATAATGTTTCTCCTTCTGGAAATGCCCCCTCAACTTGATATCTTTATCACGAACTAAACTTGATATCTTGATCACAAAGTTTGTTGCCGCTTGATATCTTCACTTCAAAAATCTTTTACTCTTCTCGATTATTCAAATGTTCTCCATCTTCGAATGCTTCTGAATGAATCAAATGGCTTCGAGGAGGCCCCTATTTATAATGCTAGATGAGAGACTTTGATAAGGATGTGGTCTTTTTGAATTATCTCTAAATTATCTTAATTTAATTAGAGGTAATTTTTGATAACTCATTGAAAGTCTTTTGATTGGCCGGACTTTGAGTCTTTCAATTTTGATTGGCCAAATTTAAGTTTTATCTCTAAATTTTCTTAGAGATAAATTAAATAATCAAATTTGATTTTTACCTCTAAATTATCATTTATTAGAGATAAATTAGATGACCAATAATTAAATTTTGATTGGCCAAAAATATGAATATTATCTCTAAATTATCTTGATTTATTTAGAGACAAATTAGATGACCAATTATTAAATTTTGATTGGTCAAAAATATGAATATTATCTCTAAATTACCTTGATTTATTTAGAATCAAATTGGATGAGCAATAATTAAATTTTAATTGGTCTAATTTAAATATTATCTTCAAATTATCTCAAGGGATAAATATATGACACATAGGTGAATTGGTTCACCTGTGTCTTCGAAATAATCCAATCAATAAATTAATTATTTTATAATTAATTACATGGTTATGACATTTCAAGTCCACATGACGACACATAATTGAATCATAATATTTTTCCTTCTACATACCTATTTAAGTATATTAAATTGTTGTTCTTGGCCTCCAAATTAGAGATCAAAATTCTTATTTCGAATTATTAAATGAAAGTATATACTATTAACTTTTTCATCAAAATTTTAATTTTCAATCTCTAAATTAAACAAAAAGTTAACATCGTTTTGAGTTGTTTGTATCTTTTCCCTTTTCATTTCTTTATTATTTTTTCATTCATTACTTATCATTCGAAAAAATAGAATATAAATGCTAATAATTGGATATCTGGAACTTGATTCATAATTTCCATCAACACTTTAACTATAAGATCGTTTATTATACAAGTACGAATTTAATTAACAAGTTCTCTTCAAATTTTTTTATTATTTCCCATTCTAATTTGTTGCTTAGGATGTTAGTATTTGATCTAGAATAAGCTCAATAAGATATTTAGATTTTTAAATGCTTTACTTTTTTCAAACATTGACATTACCTACTATGTTTAAATTGAAAAAGGAAGTACCTGAGGAGTGGCGACATCTCTTTTTCAAGTCTTTGCAAAATGTTTTAAGTTGTTTTATAGTAATGAATTTCAAGTCAAGTCTTCTCAAATTGAAAATTTATGTCTAGAATCAAAATTAAATTAATGGAATAAAAAAGAAAAGTGTATGTGTCATGTTAGAATGAAAAGCATCAAAGCCACTGTATCCTATCCCTTGTGAGACGTTAGTAGGATTTGTATATTTTTCTTGAATTCTCATTTGATGTGTACTTTTATTGTAGGCTTATTGAGATATGCTTATTAGACTGAGAAATATCTCATTTGAGATATGTTATTGAGATATGCTTATTGAGATAGGAAATTGCTGGAAAAGTTTTCTGATCCTTCCACTGCAATTGCATTTTCACGTTAAAAGCACTTTTCTAAAAGTTAAAAAGGAAAAGCTGTTCTTGTAGAAAAAAAAAGCACGAAAGCGTGTTGAAGGTACACATTTAAATTCAATCTCTTTCATACAGTTGTTTATCGAATGATTGTATGTAGTTTTTGCTCAACAAATTTGTTAAGATAATTATACAAATTATTTAGTTAAAACTACTAGACAATACTATAATCTAGTTAGATGACAATATTTAATTAATAATTATATTATAATACTGTTAATTAATTAGAATTAAATTATAAATAAAATTAGGATAACATACATAATTTAGATTTCTCAATCAAAATAAAAAATGAGGATAGGTTTAACCAAAGAAAAAAAAACTCACCAACTCGGACAAAAAGCATCCCAAAGAAATGCAAAAGCAGCAGCAACAACAAAGATTAGTCGAGGAGCTGAAACTAATCTGCAAAAATAAAAGCAGAAGCCATCACGTAATCATCCCTCAGCAGCCAAAAACTAATAAAACAGAGAACCAATAGCGCAAGAATGAAGCAAAGAAATGCAAGCTCACACAACCAGCAGAAACGAAAATCACATCAAAGGTTCAAAGAAGCGAGAACCAACCAATAATTAACCGCAATGAATCCCATGAAACAATCGGCAAAATCAAAATCCATTCAAGCAGATCAGGATGAAGCTTAAACAGAGTGAAGTAACAACAGATATTGATCCCCCCCAACACCGGGCTTGGCAAGTGAATCAGCAATAGTGTTTCCAGATCTAATAGCGTGTTGAATTTGCCACTGTTTAACTTTACTAGCCAAAACAAGGATATGAAGCACTTGATTCCTCAAATTCCATGGAGCCAAATCAGGGGACTTAGTCCATTTAATAGCTCTAACTGAATCACTTTCAAGAATCTACCAGTGAGAAGATGCCCATGTTGAAGGCTTGTATGATCTAATTCTCTTTGGGCCAAATCCGTGGACATTAAGTTCTTAAGTTCTTTTCCAGTTCTTCTGGAAATCTTTTCGCAAAAACTCTACAGTAACTGGCAGCAGCTAATTTACTGATTTAATGTGCGTTAGAGAAAGATTGTTGGAGTTAAATCAATGCTGCAAACCTGTGTTAAAAATCAAACTTGAGGAAGGCTAACTGTTAATGACTTTTGACACCTTACCATAAATCAAATCTTTTCCTTTAGAATTAGAAACTGAACATAGCCATCTCAGCACTTTGATTTTACTCTTAAAAGAAATAATTAAGTATCAATGATGTAACTAATACATACATGAGGTGCTTGTAGTGAGTTTCCCTCCACTTTCCTTTGGTATTTTAGGAAAGCAAATTGAAAAGGAAAAAATGGCCCTTCTTAATAAATTTAGAAATCTCTGAGTCAAGAAAACATGGATTTCCAAAACCAATATATCAGAATCAAAAGTACCACCGTTAGGTAGGTAGCCTTAAAGTGAAATTGTGAGATCACTAGTATTTATCTTTTGGATTGATTATATAGTAAATGTGAGTAAGCATTGAATTAAACTAGAAGAAAAGAAAATCCAGATTTGTCGAAAAATCTAATCCAAAGAGCTAAAAAAACAAAATATTATTTACTGATCTGAAACTTTCAGTAATGAAATCTGGAATTTCCTCTATGTACTTCAAACATTTCCTAGTATAGAACTCAACAACTAGAAGACATAAAGTTTTGAAACAAAAAAAACATTCTCTGCAATATTACTAAAAGGACTAAATGAATCCAAGCAGCAGTATGTTACATGCTTACAAAGAATAGCTGAAGCTTACATTTTAGCAGATCCTACAGAAGTAAAGAACCCCAACATCTTGACAACTAGGTCACTATGGGAAAAAAAAAAAAGAATACATAGAGTTAAAAACTTTATTGGAAACTATTTATCAAAGTTCGAAGAGTTGCTTATAGTTATATGGAACAGCTGTCTTCAGAGTACTAGTCGTATTGGCTTATTTCTTCCTCTAGGTTTGTGGATTTGCCTTCTGACTCTTTGGTGTGGGGCTCTCTGGATTATCTTCACTAGCCAAGCTGGTTTTCCTGTTGTGAATACAATGTATCCCATGCTCAATCTCAACACAAGTCCACATCCATATCCCATCATTGCAAATTTCCAAGTAAATGCTCCTCCTTTATCATCATCTTCATCAAATATTGACGGAGGAGGTTCTCTTCCCTCACTTTCGCCACATTCATTTGACAATGGAAACCCACAAAACCGTAAGTTACCTACGTAGGAATTATTTGTGAAAGTATCAAACTGATTTCCTTTAGGAACCGGTCCCATGAGATTGTTTTGAGAAAGATTTAACACCGCAAGAAATATCAGATTCCTTAATTGCATAAGGATGCTTCCTTCAATCATATTTGATGAGAGATCTAATGATTCGAGTGCTAACAACTTCCCCAATGATAGTGGGATATGACTTGTAAGGCTGTTATGAGAGAAATTGAGCACCAAAAGATCTTTAAGTTCTCCGATTACTTCAGGAACCTGTCTTTCGAATTGATTGCTTGAAAAATCAATAGTTGTGAAAATATCTAATTTTTTTCAAAATTTATCTCCAATCCTTTGATTGTTATAATTATGGAATCATGATAATATAACTCTTCAATATAATATGGACCGGTAGGATCTACATGGATATCCTTCATAGCCTTCAAATTTTGAAAGAATGTAGTTGGCAAGTGGCCATTGAACTCATTTGAGAGAGATCAATGATTCTCAAACTAGTAAAGATAGATGTGCCCCTCAAATTTGGTGCCGGCCCATGAAATTTATTCGATTGCAGGACAAGGATTTGCAGACATGAAAGTACACCTAACCAATGAGGAAAGGAGTCTTTCAAGTTACTGTTGCCCAAATCTAAAACTTCCAATTCACTGCAATTCATCAAAGATCGTGTTACGGATCCTTCTAGATGGTTGTCATTGAGGTTAATGCTTTTCTACAAACTACCTTCTTGGGATTTTGCCATCGAAGTTATTCATTCGTAAATTCATAACAGACAGGGAACCACAATTTCCAAGACATTTTGGAATGATCCCACTCAAGTTGTTCTTTGACAAGTCGAGGACTTGAGGGAAAGTTATATCGTAAAACCCTGAAGGGATTTCTCCAGTCAATTCATTTTCTGAAAATGAAGAGGTGATGTATTGACATTGGTGGAGTTGGAAGTGGTACTTGAAGTGAATTTGAGTGAAGGTCAAGAGTCTGAAGAGTCTTCCCAGGAAATTGCTCTACATTTGTTAACAAATTGAAAGAAAGGTCCAAGTATCTCAACTCTCCCACCCTTCGGCTTCCCATTTGGATATGGAACCCTGAATTTTGTTATTAGAAAGATCTAAATCGGACAAAGTCTCGGATGCTCTTCAGAAACTTGGGAATTGTTGTATGTTGCGCAAAGAGAAAGACAAAGTATATAGCTCGGGGAAGGTAATTGACATCATTGCTACATCTACTCAATGATAATAAACCGTTATTTGAAAGATCAATCTCTTGTAAATTTCTAAGCTTTGAAAGCATGCATGGCTCAATGTTGCCACTCAAATTATTTGATGAAAGATCAGGAAAAGCAAGGTTCACTGGTAGACTAAACAGCCAACCTGGTACTCTGCCATTAAGCAAGTTTGCAGATAAAGGAGGTTTTGACGATTTGAAAGTCCACTTACGTTGTCTGGAAGGGGTCCCGCTAAATGGTTATTGTTCAAGCCTATGTCAGTAAGTCTAGTGAGGTTAAATGCTGATGATGGCAATAAACCATGGAAATTGTTAAAAGAAAAATACAACTTAATTAGTTTCTTGAAGTTCCCAAAAACATCTGGAATATGACCTTCAAAATTGTTAAATTTTAAATGTAAGAAAGTAATTTTGGTGAGGTTTCCAAGAGATAAAGGGATTGACCCTGTGAAATGACAAAAAGAAAGGTCAAGTTCTTCCAAGTTTTCAAGATTTCCCATTGAGTCTGGTAACTCCTCTAAGAAACTTGTTCCTGAAAGGTGCAAAAATCTAAGAGAAGTACTCCGATTTGATTTAGGGAGATAACCACTGAGATTAGGATTACGGATTAATAAGATTTTTTCTAGATATGGAAAGCTGAAATTTTCACTTGGAAATTTCCCTTGCAGTTGACAGACATAGAGACTCAAACACTTTAACGAGGAAGTCAAGTTCAGAAAGGAATTTGGTCTAACCAAACACATATCCACTTGGTCAAGGAAAAGATTTTCTTACTTTGTTAGGTTATGCACAAGCATGTTAAAATGATGGTTGTCGAGCTTTAAAAGAAGAGATGACTGATCAAGTGAACCCAGTTCTGCCAAAGGAGAGATATGCTCTGTAACTGAACAGTCGATGCCTATATGAGAAAGATTGAGATAGGTTAGACTCCTCAATTTACTAAACTCAGGAGGAATTTGAGAACCAGTGAACTCGAGGTGAGCAAGGTTAGGCCAACGGAGATCCTGAAGCAGGAAGAGGCTGCTGTTGGATGGAAGACTTTCTTTAAGTCGACTACAACTGAGATCAAGGCCAATCACGTGACCCGTCATGCTATGGCATGTGACACCCTCCCAGGAGCAACAGTCTCTACTTTGGCTCCAGAATTCTGTCTTAGGATAAGAATCACCACAGGCAAAGCAACTAGGAAAAGACAGGCTGCTCTTGAACTGGATCAAAGCAGAACTATGTTCAGGAGGGCATAATTGTGGAAGAGGAGGAGATGACAGAAGATTGTTCACAAGATTATTAGGCTTAGTTTGTAGGTAACATTTAGTTTCCGGAGTACCATAAACAAAGATTTGCACAACGAACATTCTTGAGCTTTTATTAGAGTAGTGCAAGCTTCAAACTTTTATTTAGGAACTAAGTAAGTGAGGTGGTTTGTCCGTCTCCAAGGGCTGCAATGGCACCATATTTGTTTTTTTAAAAAAAATTAATTGGATTTCATTATCAGAAACCAGGAATAGGCTCCCTAGAGAACAAAAGAGCACATGATTTTAAGATGCTATGCCTTGATCAGCATATCATCTCAAAATTTTGTCATCTTGCCAAAAGAAAACCAGCTTACAAAGAACCCCATAAAAACCCCTATCATCAATATACAAAAAACAAAATGAAACAGCAAATAGCCTCAATAAGAAACCACAAGTCTCCTTGTGCAAAAGTCATTCTTGAAAGGAAAGTCAGCAAGCTTGCAATCTGATCAAAAACTCAGGCCCTTATATCACGGACCTTGGCTCAAAAGCCTAACCATCTCAGCCAAGTAAATGTCAAAAAGCAACAGAGAGAAACGATCAAACCTGAAGCTTGAATTCTTCACGCAGCCGTTCAAAGAAAAAGAATAAAAATCTCCAGCCTCTTTACTACTCAAAGGCATTCAATAAATCCTCTTAACGTCTGACCCCTTCTGTCGCTAGACTATATGCAAATTGATTCTTTTCTCTAAAGATATGGTTGACTTCCCACCCTTTAATGTTCCTTTTCAAACTTTCAACGTGCATGATCCACTTCCTTAGCCTCCAAAAATAAGGAGACTTGTAAGGACCGACCGGAGTAAAGTGACCCTTCCACCTATTATTAGCACCTTTGCCTTCCATCTTGCCAACCTAGCCTCAAATTTCTCAATAATAGGATTCCACATTCTAACAGAATTCTGCTTGGCTCCGATTGGAAGTTCTAGATACACAAAGGGTATTTCTCCTATTCTACAATCTATACTTTCCACCCCCCTTCTCCATGTTTGATTATCCACTCCTATTCCTATCACCCTACTCTTGTTGAAATTGATTTTTAACCCCGAAATGAGTTGGAAACATCTCAAGACTCTTTTGGCAATGCTGAGATTCTCAACTTTCGGTCTACAAAAAACCATGGTATCATCGGCAAATTGAAGGTGTGAGATTAAGAGGTCATTGTTACCTATTGGTACGCCTTGAAGAATATCGAAAGCTTCAGCTTTCTCCATGAGTCGACTAAAAGCCTCTGCCACAATGTTGAAGAGAAAAAGGGAGAGTGAGCAACCCTATCGAAGTCCTCTCTCCATCCTAAAAGGTTCCGTAGCAACTCCATTCACAAGCACAGAGATTTTCACTGTTTGAAGATAGCCCCTCATCCACTTTCTCTACCTTTCCCTAAACCTCATTTTTTTTCATAATAAACTGAAGGAATCCCCAATCCACACTATCATAGGCCTTTTCAAAGTCAACTTTCAAAAGAAAGACTACCTCTTGTCCCTTTTTCAGCAGATCAATAACTTCGTTTTCAATGAGAGCACAATCCATAAGCTGTCTTCCTTTTACAAAAGCAAACTGTTTCTCTCCAATAACTTCACCAATGACCAGTCGGAGCCTATTAGCTAGGAGCATTGCGACAATCTTGTATAAGCTCCATACAAGACTAATCGGTTTAAACTCCATGATGGGGCTTGGATTAGAGACTTTCGAGATTAGCGTAATGAAAGAGTTATTCAATCCCTTTTCAAGCTGTTCTTTTTCCTAAAAATCCTCAAGACACTTCATAACTTCTTCTTTAACCAAGTGCCATTAGTTCTTAAAAACACTAAGGTTGAAGCCGTCCTGCCTAAGTGCTTTTTCTCCATCACAACTGCATATAGTCTCCCACACTTCTTTGCTAGAGAAACCTTTTTCTAAAAAATTTGATGCCTCTTCACTCAAATTTTTAAATTGACAATGAAATTCTTTTAAAGGCAACACTTTTCTTCTTTTGTAGAAATCAGTAAAGTACTTGGCAATCTCACTTTTGATACCTTCTGGCTCACTGATGCTTAGATTCCCCATTTGCAGATGTCGAATTGTGTTGTTACGCATTCTAATGGAGGCCATGGTGTGAAAAAATCAGGTATTACGATCCCCATCCATTACCCATTTAAGACATGATTTTTATGTCATTCCCTATCTTCTTTTTTGTACAAACCCCAAAGTTCAGCTATTTTGTTCATCACAACTTGACGCTCTCCCTCTTCCACCCTTCCCTGTTGCCACTTTTCATTAATTTCATGTAGCTCAACTTTTAATTTTGTAATTTTTTCACTTATGTTTCCAAATGCTTTTTTCTGCCATTCTTTCAACACTGGCTTTAATCCCTTGAGTTTCATCCATATACCTTTTTTCCTCCCCCCACAGCCTTGCGAAGTCCTCTAGTACTCTTTCACTAACTTATGGAAACTCTCTTCTTCCATCCAGTGGTTGAAGAATTTGAAAGGTCTGGGGCCCCAATCCACTCTCCCTAGGCCCAAGATGATCGGGTTGTGAAATGGAGACTGGTAAACACCTCTGGACCAGTTCGTTGTCATTTTCCATCAGCTTCACATCCACCAAGAATTAATCAAGTCGACTAAAAGTAGGATCCTCTAGATTGTTACATCAAGTGAATTTAGATCCGACCAGTGGTAAATCAAACAACCCCACCTCATTGATGAATTTGTTGAATCATGCAGCAGCTTTTCTCACATCTCCTCTTTCAATTCTTTCATCTTCTATCCTTACTGTGTTGAAATCTCCTCCCAGTACCCAACATAAATCATTACCAGTGACAATTTGTTTTAATTCTTCCAACATTTCATTTCGATCTCTTTCATCATTTGGTGCATAAATGTTCCCAAGACCACACCTAGTATTGCTCTTAGTAATCACCCCAATAAGAATAATGTAGTTTCTGTGACTAATCACCTCTTCTAGCTGAAAAAAATTTTCCTACCACATACATAATAAACCTCCTACTCTACCATCTAAACTAACAGCATTACTCATAATTTTATCTTTAACCCACAGTCTCTCATACATTCCTTCATAAACATTCTGCACTTTTGTTTCCTGTACAAAAACCATATTTGGCTTACATCTGCCAATGGCTCTCCTCAGTGCTCTCCTTTTTTTCCCCTACCTAAACCTCTGATATTCCATGATAGTAGATTCATAAAAAAAAAACACAACACCGAAATTCTTACCTGACTCCCTGTTTTGGTGTTCCTTACTTCTTCCCTTCCTCTGCCTCTGCCATTTGTTTCAAGACCTCGTTCCTCTCAGCATCAAATTCCAAACTTAAGCATCTGCTTACCTCCATAGTCTGCAATGCCTCCTTCCATATGGTTTCACATCTTGAATCAACCCTTGAAATTTCTCCATGAAGTCCCTCTAATTTCTTTTTTCGTGATTTCACTCTATTTTTTTTTAATTCTTTCTTACCTTTTTTTATTGTTTGTTTTTTTTTTTTTTTACATTAACTTTCCCTTCCCTTATTGCCGTTATTTCTGTTTGTTCTGTTTCCTTTGCTCCTCCTTCTGTTTCTTGATCCTTTATTTTCTTTTGTCCCATATTGTTCTTTTTGTCCTTGCTTTCCCTCGACTTAATTCTCCTTTGCCTTCCTTCATCTTTCTCTTTAACTAGGTCCATAAGCATTATATCATTTGACATTGACAAACCCGGATCTTTAAACTTCTGTTCCAACACCTTTCCTTGTCTTCTTAGCTTGGTTTCCACCACCCTTAACCTCTCTTCATGGACTGAGCTTTGAGCTCCTCCACCAAAACACCTTTCTCCTTCACTAGATTCTCTTTGTCCTATCGTATTATCTTTCTCTTAATTTTTCTTCCCCTTTCTATTTTCCTGATGATTATCAACTGAACCAACTTTTGAGCTGTCACACAAGTTGTTTCTCCTTTGTAAGCCTAAGCTTACTTTTCTCCTATCTTGATCTTTTGCCCCACTAGGCCCGTAATCCATTCTCAGGTAATGAAGGCCCTCTCTCCCTCTTTGAAATGCAGAATTCCAGCCTCTCATCTCTTCTTCTGGGCTTGTAGAACCTTCACTAGTGGCCCACTCTCTTTATGAAACTATACATGTTTCCTTGCCCTTTCTTGATGGCCTACATGTTGCTTTTTTTGACTTTGGACTACTACTTTGTTGATTGGCCCCACTTTCTTTTTCGTTTGACCCTAACTTCTCCTTTTCCATTTCAATGTGTGTGGCTTTCTTCCCCGATTTCAAATTTCCCTCCCTTTTCTCTTTTCCCCCCTTTGGCTTGCTCTGAACAGTCCTATCAACTTTCTGTTGTGTTCTCTTAAGTGAAACAAGTGCATCATATCTATTTTCTATCACCTTTCCTTGGTTTTGTTCCCTATAATTTATCTGACCCATTGATTTCCCCTTAAGTGCCACCTCATCATCATCCATGGTGGTTGATTTCCTCCCCATTGTGTTATGTTTCTCCACCCATCAGACCTCATTTTGCTCTATCGGTCTTGGTTCACAACATGCCCATGCTTTGCATAAGGCCTCATCGCAGGCTTGCCTCTCCATATCACATGATTCCTCCCTAATGATCGATGTTCTCATTATGTATGCTTTCCCATTCACTATGATCTGTTGGTTCACGGGGACATTCTTTTTGCTCATTATTTCAACTTTGATGACAGCCACATCCAACCGACTTCTCCTTTCAGTTTCCTGGTCAACTTTAAGAAACTTTCCCCAGCAATTACCAATTTCTTCAAACATTTTCAAGTTCCATAGATGAGTAGGAAGTTCCTCAATTTTCACCCATACTTGGTATCTCCGTTCATCTTTCTCCATGTTGTATGGCTTGATGTTTTCAAACCAAACTGAGAAAATGTCATAATATTGGTCAAGCACGACTTCCATTTCACCTTTGTTGCCAAAAGTGACTATCACGTTGAGGCCTCCTGCTTGTCTCACAAGCACCATAATACCTTCCTTTTGCAAATAACTTTGCACCTCTCTATAACATATATGACTTTCGAGATGCCCTAAAGCACTACATCTAAGCCATTCAACCTCATCCCCTGTAATTTCAACTCTTATTCCATCCACCTTATTCAAACCAATCCCTGCCTTTGAGATAGTTCTCCTATTATACCATTAGTTACTACTTCTTTGTATGACGACATGCCTCTTTCTCTGATAAGTTCTTTTATCTTTTTTTGGACCATTTGGTTCCTTCCTCTGCTTCCATCCTTGGCCTTATCAGCTTATTTGACTATCAGAAACCTTCCATCCAGTTCAATATTTTGGCCATACCTTATCGCTTTTAACAGCTCATCTTAAAAGCGATATCGGACAAAAGTATATTTTGTTTCTCTTTTTTCTAACTGTTTTGGAATAAAGAAATCCACAACGATTCCAAATCGGTCAAAAAAGTTTTTTAGGTATTTCCATTGCACTCTGCTGCTCACGTTATTGACGAAAGCAGTGAAGACCCTATTTGTCCACCTCAAAAAATCCTATATTCTGTTCCTCTCTTCCCAGTTTGCCGCCCGTGTCCACCCTTCTCCCTCTCTTGCAGTCTTTCCTAAGCTACGGTAATCTAACCAATCTCTTACTCTCACTCTTTCTCTTCCTCAACGTCTATTTCTCTCAACTTCTCTCTCTAATTCTCTCTTATGCTCTCTCATTTTTTTTTCTTTGCCACCATTTTTGTTACCGTCAGGCACTGTAAGTACTAAGATTACCCTGGATTGTTATAGTAACATATTTGGATCCTTTTCATTTCGAACTAGCAATTATACAACAATTATAGAATTAATGTGGTTTGCAACCTACCTCTTCACGGTTAAGAGTCCATTCCAGGAGCTGTCGCTTAGATCATTTGCAACAATGAGTCAGTTGGAAAATTTCCATAACAAAACTCATTGTTCTCATCAAAAGATTCATAGAAACCTCCAAAGAAAGGCTTATAAACATTTTGAGATATTTTTAATGGCTTTTGATTATAGATTTGCCGTGGACAAAAAGAGTAGGGAGTGAACAAAAAAGAAGCCATGATTAATCGTGGCTAGATATTAGCTTTGCAAGTTTGATCTGTATTTAAGAAAAATGTTGGAGTTAAAACTTAAAACCAATGCTGAAAAAGTTTATTAAAAATTGAACACATAGCTATCTCAACATTTCAGTTTGACCTTGCAAACAAATAATTAAATAATAAATAAAAACAGGTTAGCATATGCAGGCCAAAAAATTGATTTGTAAGCTAATAGTAGTGTAATAAAAGAATGAAGCAAATCCAAAACTAATGTGCATCTAATTAATTTCTTCCTTCAAATTTTCTTTTGATGATTGGAAAAATAAACTTAAAAGGAAAAATATAGCTTCCTAAATCAAGTTAAATAAACTGAGCAAACAAAACATGAATTTCCTTATTATCTTTCTTATGTATCTTAAGTTGCTGTAGCAGAAAGTGAAACTTACTTCAACGTAGAATTGTGAAGATGAACAGTGATCAAGTTATTATGAATATATTGTCTTATTGTGCTCTATTCCAATGCCTGTGGTGTGTAATTATTTGAAATTTTGGAGAACTTTGAGAGAACTCAAATCAAAATCAACCATCACTTGGTTGTTCAAATCATCACCTTAATTTCTCCTGGGCTAGGCAACTACAATCCAATTCTCACTATGTAAACCCCAATTTCATGACCCTCCATCGCCTACCTATATGTTATGTAATGTGTTGTGAGCAAGCCTAAGGCCCAAAGACATAAGGGGTCTCATCAGAAGATTCTTATGTGACTTCAACAATAGATATTCCATCTGTCCCAAAAATAAAAAGGATAGGCTATATATATTCCCTAGCAATTGTCAACAGTCGGGGATCGAAAGATACTAACCATAATACTATCTCTCCTTTCTTTCTCATATCCTCTCCCTCTCTATTCTTTCCTTCTATTCCGCCTTCGATGAGTTCTTACTCACTTATAAAGCATCAGTAAAGGAATCACAAGAAAACCTCTAATGTTCATTTTTTTTAGGCCCGAACGCATCATCTTAGCCCAGATCATCCAACAAGATAATTCACCTACAAAGACAAATCGAAAGTAATCTCTAATATTTATTGGGATAATTTTTTCAACCTTTAAAGATAGAGTATTTTCAAAAATAAATTTTTTTAATTTTAATTATTTTTAGCCAAGAGAAAAGATTTTTGGACAAAATTACCCTTAATAAACCTTTTCATATTCAAGTTCTCCTAAATTTTCTCTCCCACCATTCGTCTGCTTTGCTCCGTATTGTGCTATGCTCTCAATTTTTCTCTATTGTCATCCAACTTTCTCTAATTTTACCACCATAACTATCTCTTTGTCTATCTTTTGTCATCTCGTCATATGATCAAAGAGCGTGACATGGAAGGTAACAACAAATTCTTGGGTTTATTAGTCTATATTTTGAAAACCCTCTCTCTGTCTATCTCTTGCCATTTCATCGTCGATCTATAGACCAAAAAGCATGGCATGGTGGGTAACAACGGGTTCTTGGGTTTATGGGTGTTAAGTTTCTTCAGTGATTCAAGTCTTGTAGAACATGCCTTAGCATGTAATAAAGTGATTCATGCTTTGGCATGTAACATCAGTAGAAAGAAAGAAGATTTGGTGTGTAACATATGGTTCTGAAGTTTTGACCTTGGCATGTAACATCTGGTGTTGAATCTTTTTTATGATTATAGGAAATGTAACAAATAAAATAACCTAAAAACTAATTATCCAAATTTGAGAATTTTGGATTGTATCTTTTTATCTAAATCTATTTCATCCCAGCCATTTCACCCCAGTAGTAATGTTGACATTAAATAATTTTTCAAGACATCTTCCTTTCCATGTCAAATTCCTTTTTGATTAAACGTTATCTTTATCATGAATATGTTTAACTCCAAGGGTTTATGTTCCATTCAAATACAAAGATAGAGACCACATTACATTTAAAAAATGTTGTCATTACATGTTAGGTTAAAAAAATGTCATTACAGTTGAAAAAAAAATCATTACACACTTTAACTCCAAGAGTTTATGCTGTAGTAAAATAAAAAGAAGTTACATGTTTAAAAAATATTATTGTTACACGTTATATTAAAAAATTTTAAGCAACACCAAAACTTTAGCACCCAATGTTACACACCAAGGCCAAAGGTTCAACACTAGTTATTACATGCCAAGGTTAAAGCTTTACCACCAGATGTTGCATGTCAATGTCAAAACTTCACCATCAAATGTTACACGCCAAGGTTAAAGCTTCAACACCATATATTACATGCCAAAGCTTCATTCTTCCTATTGATGCTAAATGCCAAGGCATGAATCAATTTGTTACACACTAAGGCATGTTCTACCAGACTTAAATCACTGAAAAAACTTAACTCATAAACCCAAGAACTTGTTATTACTCACTATGCCATACTTTTTGGTTTGTACATCAATGATGAGATGGCAAGAGATAGATAGAGAGAGAGTTTTATGAATGTAAACCAATAAACCCACGAATATGTTGTTACCTTTTATGTCATGCTCTTTGCTACGTAGATCGATGATGAGATGACGAAAGATAGACAAAGAGATAGAGATAGTGGTAAAATTAGAGAAAGTTGGATGACGAGAGAGAAAAATGGAGAGCATAGCAGAATAGGGAGCATAGCAGAATCGGACCGCTAAACGTGGTTAACTTGGGGAGTCACCACCAATCTTTTTTTACCTAGGTGTGATTGGTCACCTATTAAATTGGTTCTATTCAACGAAATCTTAAATTGATTTAAAGTCCGTCGAAAGAACGAGAAATTGTCTATATTTTTTTGTCAAAGTTGAGTTCGGGAGTACAGTTACGCATATGGAAGGATTAGCACCCCCGTGACGCCCGTTCCACAAATGGTACCATTTAATCATAAATTATCCTAACCCATTAATTTTATTCTTATGTTTCCTTAATTGTTATTTATTTATTTCATCTTTTATTAGAATATTCTATTTCATTTTTTACAGGTTTAACACGTATATTATGCAATTGTGAAATGCATGGCATAAAATCTGGATAATGCCAAACGAAAATCCTTTATTGAGTGTACTTTCTGAATCCACCCATCGTACTAGTGAGATTCGTAAGTATTCTCTCACCTAAGGAAATACCTCAGCAACTCGCCTTTGCAAGTTTACTTGGTAGATCCCAGCATCGGGATAGTCGTTTATGAGTAAAAAATAGTGTTTTCAGAATGCAAATCCTAATATGGGTAAAAGCCTCTTATTAAAGATATTTCTCTGGACCTTCCCATCGTACTAGTGGACTTCGGAGGTATCTTTTCACCTAGGGAGTTTACCGATGAAACTCTCATTCGCA
Source organism: Theobroma cacao (assembly GCF_000208745.1). Classification (NCBI taxonomy): domain Eukaryota; kingdom Viridiplantae; phylum Streptophyta; class Magnoliopsida; order Malvales; family Malvaceae; genus Theobroma; species Theobroma cacao. The sequence continues at coordinate 6,739,288 of NC_030856.1, forward strand.
AGCTTTCTCGGAAAGTCCCATCATAGGAGCTTATACCCGTATATAGAATATATCTATATGCCATGACATTTAACAATGCGACCATGATACGTGATGCACTCACAATTATAATGTTTGTTCCTTATTTTATTATTTCTCCATGTGAGTGTATGCACGTTGTTTTTTANCAAACCTTCCCATCGTACTGGTGGAGTTCGGAGGTATCTTTTCACCTAAGGAGTTTGCCGATGAAACTCGCCTTTGCAAGCTTTCTCGGAAAGTCCCATCATAGGAGCTTATACCCGTATATAGAATATATCTATATGCCATGACATTTAACAATGCAACAATGGTACGTGATGCACTCATAATTTTAATGTTTGTTCCTTATTTTATTATTTCTCCATGTGAGTGTATGCACGTGTTTTTTATTTACTTATTATCCCATTTTTATTTCGTTATGTATTTTGCTATGCAAATACTTATTCATTTCATTATATGCAAAATTTTCAAAATTATATTTTTAGACCAAGTATTTTCATTTTATTTATTTTTATTTCATAATTATTATTTGTATATGTATTTTATACATTCCTCTTTGTGTTATTATTATTGTTAACATACTTATTGTTATCATTAATTTCTTATTTTTTTGCATTTTTGACCAATTGGTAATTGAGTATATGATTTGTATTTAAAATTAGAATCATCGAAATTCTAAATTAGGACCTTCCCATCATACTGGTGAGGTCCTAATCAAAATTCTTAACCTAAGGAAATCCATTTAGAATTGCGACTTCTCATGTTCTGAACGGACATCCTATCATCGGTATTGATTCTAAAGTGGTTGCTATATATTTTATATCATTTTTTATTGTTATTGTTGTTTATTATTATATTCTTAATTATTGTTATTATTATTTTTGTTCATTACTTTTTATTATTATTATTATTATTATTATTTATTTTAAAACATTCTATAGTTTTTTTTATTTCTATCTAAGCTAAGCAAATTTTTAATTAAATAAGCTGGATAAGCCCTAAATAACAAGTCCAAATCGACAATAAATGGGAAAGGCCTCACCTTACTTGGGCTAGAATGATGGCCCAAGTTATCTGGGCTGCACGGAGGCGTCCCAAGCCTGCTTCGTTGGTCCACTGGGCTTTCCTCCCCAAACGCACCGTTTGGGGCTCCGGAGACTCCCTCAAACGACGCCGTTTAGACTCTAAACCTGGGTATATAAGCCCTTTTTTTTTACCTTTTTTCTTATTTTCACCTTTCATTTTCTCTCTCTAGTTGGCCACTCTCTCTCTCTGCCTTCTCTCTAAATTGACGGCAAACCTTTCTCCCTCTCTCCCTTGCTGCGACATTGCAACTTCCTCTTTATCTCCGTATCCCTTTACTCCTTGTCACTGGCCGGATTAGGAAACCAGATTCGAGACCCCTTACGGACTGCCCTCTCTTCTCCAGCAGCCTTCCTTTGCCGCTGGCGTCCCTTCCGATTCTCACCCTACCCACGCAATCAACTCTCTCTTTTGCACCAAAAATCGCCTCTCACCAAATCTGACTAGTTTTCTCATCTTCTTTTTTTTTTTGTTTTTGTGTTGTGTTTGTTTTGATTTTTGATCTTTTGTTATTGTGGCTAGGGTAGTCTGCTGGTAGAAAACTTGAGTATTTTGGATTTGCACGTCTCAATTGTTTGAAGAAAAAAATGAGATTTTTTGTTGATGGATCTAGTTTTTTTGTTTTTGCAGGATTGATGTTTTTTTTTTGATCTGGCTTTCTCCGATTTTTTCAAAATCTGCCTACATTTTAAAAGATCTGGATTGTCTAAAATTTTGGACAATCTCAAGAGTGCAATCATGTGATTTTCGTAGGGCTCCTGGCACAAGCAAGCCCGGGGCAAGTAGTTGGAGGTGACGGGAGAGGGAGGCTGAACAAACGTTCAGTCTTTTCCCTTCTCTGTTCTTTTTTTTAAATTTTATTATTTTTTAATTTTTTTATTATGTTATTTGATTATTTTATTTTTATTATCATTTATTTTTTTTAAATGGGTGTCTACAGTTGCCCCTCTTTGTACATTCTTGAGAATCAAGAATAGTGCAAAGACGTAGACACCTTCTTTGGACCAAATTAAATATCTTTGTTCCTTTTTTTAATAATCAAAAAGCTCCTCATCTCAAAACGAGGCTATGTAACTTAAAAAAAATCTTGAAACTAATTACCTGAAGGTTTTAGGAAAGGTTTTATGAATGTATCCGGAGGTTTTGAAGATGTTCCCGAAGGTTTTAGAAGAAAAGGTTGTTCCTCATCTCAGAATAAGGCTACATAACTTTGAAGAAATCTTGAAACAAATTACCCGGAGGTTTTAGGAATGTACCCGGAGGTTTTAGAAGAAAAACTTGTTCTCATCTTAGAATGAGGCTACATAACTTTGAAGAAATCTTGAAACCAAATACCTAGAGGTTTTGGGAATATACTTGAAAGTTTTACAAATGTTCCCGGAGGTTTTGGAAGAAAAAGTTGTTCCTCATCTCAAAATGAGGCCACGTAATTTTGAAAAAATCTTAAAACAAATTACCCAAAGGTTTTAGGAATGTGCCCGGAGGTCTTGAAGATGTACCCGGAGGCTTTAAAAGAAAAAGGTTGTTCCTCATCTCAAAATGAGGTCATGCAACTTTGAAGAAGTCTTAAAACTGATTACCCGGTGGTTTTAAAGATGTACTCGAAGGTTTTGAAAATGCACCCAAAGGTTTTAAAAGAAAAAAGTTGTTTCTCATCTCAAAATGAGACCACGTAATTTAAATTTTCTCGTGCCAAGATAATAGGGCTTAGACGTGTTGGATGCCAGCTACAGTGGGCTTAAACATATCGGTGCCAATATAACTGGGCTTAAACATCTTGGATGCCAGCTAAATTGCGCTTAAACTCCTTTTGTGCCAACGTAACTGGACTTATACATATTGGATGCTACTTTAATTGGGCTTAAATCTCTTTGTGTCAATATAACTGGGCTTAATCATTTTGGATGCCAGCTAAATTGGGCTTAACTCCTTTTGTGCCAACATAACTAGACTTAAACATCTTGAATGCCAACTAAATTGAGCTTAAACTCCCTTGTGCCAATGTAACTGGACTTACACATCTTGGATGCCAGTTTGATTGGGCTTAAACTCCTTTTGTACCAACGTAACTGGACTTATACATCTTGGATGCCAGTATAACTTGGGCTTAAATCTCTTTGTGCCAACGTAACTGGACTTATACATCTCGGATGCCAGTTAAATTGGGCTTAAATCTCTTTGTGCCAACGTAACTGGACTTAAACATCTTGGATGCCGGTTAATTGGGCTTAAATTCTTTCATGCCAACAAAAATGGACTTATACATCTTGGATGCCAGTTAAATTGGGCTTAAGACTCAAATCTTTCTTCACTTAATTGCTTGAAAACTGCATTAGTCTTGATATTCGTTTGAAAATTTCAATTTTGATGATGCAAGGTCATGTGCTGATTGGGCATGTATGCATAATTGAATGATGGACAAATGATGTATTGCTTCCTTTTGTTTTGCGCCATATATTCCTCACTTGAAAGATCATTTTTCTTGTCTTCACATTTTTTGACGATGTTCTTGTGCAGTAGCCAATTTCTTCGCCTTCAAAGAACCTTTTTGTTAATCTCGTCATATTAATTTAAATTCTTGAAACCACTTTTCTACAATGGATGCGAACAAAAGCTCACCAGTTCAAATTGGATTTCAATGCTTCCACACTTATTGATCATGAAAGCTCTTCCTTGCATTGCTTTTTCCCATCTCTTCTTTTTTTTTTTTTGAAATGAATTTTGTCTTTTTCAAAAGTGCTTGTCTGATCTCACAAAGATCATAAAGACTCTCATTTTTCTTTTTTCCTTTTTGTTTTCAAAAACATCTTAATTTTAACAAAATCACAACAAAATTGCCCCACACAATTATTTCCATGATCAAAGATAGTTGAATCTTGGAGCAAGAATGTATCAAATCCACACTTTTCTTGCGGAAGTGATAAAATATCCAAGTTTGGAAAAACATGTGATATTTGAATCTCTTAAAAATCAGTGATTACCATTTAAAATGACTCGGGTGGGTCAAGTCATAATTTGATCTTTCAAATGGATTGAAAGGTTTAACAAATTAAAGTCTTGCAAAAAGGTCTTGCTATTTTATGGGGAAATGAAGGATCAATATTTCTTCGTCCAAGCTCACAAATGTTGCACGATTTTCTCAAATTTGTACTCTCTGAAAATCAAATTCTTTACAAAAAGACTCATTTCGGATTGCAAATCAATTTTGACACTCTCTTGTCTCATGATGTGTGGCATTTTGATAGATGTCAAGACTAGCTTTAGAGACTTCAGATTTGTAAGGTTATTTTGGAAGAGAATGGCTCAAAGTTCAGCATTGGTTTTATGACAAATCTTGAATTTTACATTCTTGGACATTTGAAGGGTCTCCAATGCACTCTAGTTGCTTTGAAATGATCTCTATTGTGCTTCTTATCAGTCAAAATCACAAGTGGTTTCATAAGTTCCCATTTTTGCTCTAGGTTGCCTTTTCAGGTTTTCACCCTAGAGCTCATTTTTTTCTCTTTTCTCTTTTTTTCCCTTTTTTTTATTCTCCTTGTCATCTCTTTTTTCTTTTTTTCATCGATTGTTCCATCATGCACTTGAAAAAGATTCAAACTCTATCCAAAATGGATTGACGGATTGACACGGATCATCATGGCAAAGAAAAAGAGACCAAGGCCTCATGGATTTTATAATGTCTTTTTCTAGAAAAAATCTCTTCAATTTAAGCATCCATACTTGATCAAAATGGACTTTTTTAAAACATGTAATGTAGGTTAAGGTTAGGGGCTTTGATAGAATGGGTAAAAAGGCTCAAAACATTATATTTAAGGGTGTTCAACCAAGGATCATTCATGTGAAAATCTTCTAAGACATTTGTCTTTTCAATTTTTCAAAGCATATTTTTCCATCAATTTTCTTTTTCTTTTTTTTTCATCACTTTTGATCATCTTTTCCAATTTTTTTTTTGATGGGTTTAAAACTCGAATTCTTTTGCCTTCGCCTCTTTATACAGGGTGTTTTATTTCTTCAAATGAGATCTTGTCCTCCTTGTTCTTGGACAATATTCTCATACATATTTGCCCTTCCAATATGAGAGGTGATCCTTGGTCAAGGTGTATTTAGAAAGAATTTGATAGGCTCAAAGGGGTAGCAAGCGGATAATTTCTCATTTGCAAATGGGAGAATGAAACATGGCCACTTCTCATATCAAATATGGTTACTTGCCTTGAAGAGCAATCCTTAGAATGGATGAATATTGAAGTTCTTTTTTTTTTCTTTCTTTGGCATTGTTTGAATGTCTCAAGTACATGCTGTTACTATCAACTTTTCTCACTATTCTCTTATTTTCTTTTTTTCCTTTTTTTTTTCATACCTTCACAACTCACAGCTTGACTCAAATTTTCTAAAATGAAAGATTCACTGAAGATGCCCTTCCTCGATCAACCACTCAAACGAAGACTTAAGCAACAACTCTAAGCAATTATGACCATTTCAAAGCCTTCAGAGATCTCATTTCAATCCTCAATTTCAAAAATTGCTCTTGTTAGCATTTCTAAATGAGGGAGAAACAAAGGTTATTTTACAAGTCAGTTGTCTTGAAAGTATTGGAAAATTTTTCCTCTTCTAACCATCTTGCCCCCCAAGTATGGATGGAGGACAACTTTAGGCAATGGGTGGAAAGGTTCACATTTTGGATCAGATTGAAAAAAGTTAAGTGGTTTTGATGTATTTGAAGCTCTGGCTAGTCTTGACACTTATCAAACTACCAAATTCAGATTCTCTCCAAGAGTGCAAGATTTTCTTTATTTTTGGAAAAATGAATTTTACCTTGTCACAACATTGATCATTACTTAGACGAAGACCATCATCCTTAGATGTCAAATGATAAAACAAATGAAGTTTCAGAGCTTTTGCTTATTTTTGGATTCTGGCCCTTGAATGGCCTTTATTCACTTGGTTAAGGGATTGAGAGTGTTTAAAGGTATGGTTTGAGAATGTTTATGAAAATGAGTTCATTTGCAAATAGCAACCACCAATTCTTTCGAAATTCTTTTCACCATTTATTTTACAAGAACCTTTTCTTTTTCTTTTTTTTTTTATGTATGATTTTGGAAACAAGTAATATGGGGCTTTATTTTTAAAATTGCTAACATTCAAAGAACTCATTTCTTTTTTTTTTTTAGAAAGAGAAATAAATAAACAAGAACCACAAGAAATTTGAGCAATTTTGAAACTCAATTTGACTCATGACAGCATGTGATGATGAAAACTAAACAATCACTCATCTCAAATTACATGATCATGCATGAAAGACAAAAGTCCATATTTCCAAGAGTTTCTACCTTCAAAGCATGTACACAACTAGAAAATGATCAAGGATTGCCCCCGAATTGGCATACCACTCAATTATTCCAAAACCCAAGCCTTGTATCCATCACCCTTGATTTTTATAGTTGTTGACAAGTTCTTTGAATTTAGTTGGGTTTTCATCGATTAAACCTTGAACTTTGTTCTTGAATGCAATGCAATTCTCTGTGGAATGACCTTCAACCCCATAATGGTAATCACATTTAACATTTGGGTTATACCATCTTGGGTAAGGAGATTTCCTAGGCTTGGGAGGAATAATAGAGATCTTATAGTTTTGTACCAATAAAGGGAAAAGCTCTACATAGGGCATTGGTAATGAATGGTACACTTTGGCTTTCTTTCTCCTGTTGCTTTGAAGGTAATCTGGATTAATTTCTTGGTCATTTGAAGTGGACATGTAAGGTAAAGGAGCTTGTGCAAGTGATGATTGAGTGAAAGGTCGAGATAGATTATGGACATATGCTGATGGGTGTGAATGAGCGCCCATAAGATCTCCTTCTATGTCACAAAATTTCCTTTTATTTCTCTTTTCAAAAGCCATTGCTTGAACTCCTTTATCAAAAACATCATATTCTCATTTGACAAGATCATTTGCTCGAAAGTCTACAATCTTTCCCTTTCTTATTCCATCTTCAATCCTTCCCACGGAGAACACCAAATCCAAAAAATCTGAATTAGCATTACCCACCAATTTGTCGTAATATGGAGGAGGAAGAGTATCAATAAATAGAGAATTTAATTCTCTATTAGTAAGGGGTGGTTGGACTTGTGATGCTACTTCCTTCCACTTATAAGCATACTCCTTGAAACTTTCAAAAGGGTTTCTTTCCATGTTTTGGAGGGTTATTTGATCAGGAATTGCTCTTAGCCTATGCATATATTGTCCCAAAAATGCTCGGGCTAAATCTGTCCATGTGCAAATACGATTTTTCTCTAGCTTGAAGTACCATTTAACCGCAGCCCCTTTCAAACTATTTTGAAAAAATGAATGAGCAATTTCTCATCATGGACATATGGAGACATCTTGTTGCAATACATGATCAAATGTGCTTTAGGGCATTTGGTTCCATCATACTTTTCGAACTCTGGGACTTTAAACTTGGGTGGGATAACTACATTAGGCACCAAACTTAATTCCTTTGCCTTAACGAAATCATAGAGATCCATTCCTTCTATGGCTTTAAAGCGTTCTTCTAAAAGGTCATACTTCTGTTGTACTCTCGATTTTTCTCTTGAACTTGATAAGTCAAGTGTAGGAACCTGATTAGAAAAAATTACCCTTGGAATTTGCATAGTTTGCCTTTGTGTCGACGACTGACTTAATCCTTGAAAACTTGAAAATCCTTCGATAGTCACCTTCCTTTCATTGGCATTCACCATCTCCATTAGCTTTGTCAACTGTTTTCTAATCTCTTCCTGGGTCTTCTCCATCTTGTTTATCAAATTTGATTGATCATCTCCCATAATTCTAGCTTGAGCCCCTGTATTGTGCCAATCGTAAGTGGGCTCCCTTGAACTTTTCTCTTTTCACAATATATAATGTGAAAAGCAACGATAATCTTGCTTCTTCTTTCATGAAATGTAGTAAAGTCAAGTGATGCTACTTGCCACAAAGGAAGGTGAATGATGCATGCATGTGTATCCAAATCGAAGAATGTTTGAATGCATGATGGGATGATTAAATGTTTGACAATTGATTTGAAACACAAAGACACTTGATTATGAATAATGCTCCAACACGATTACATTTCAAACAAACTTTCTTTTTCATTTTTTTGATTTTTTTTAAACAACATCTAAGAAAATGTCTCAAAAGTTAACATAATTCTTCACGAACACGAACTTACTCTTACAAGATTCAAAAGAAGTTAAAGATTAAAATGTCCTAAGGTCTAAAAAACTTAAAAAAAAATCAACACAGTCAATCCTTCTTTCGTCTGACACTCAATTGTACTCTCCATAACCATACCCCATCATCTTTGCTAGATCGAACCATTTGGCATCTATTAATGTTTGCACTCGATACTTGAAGGCGTCACAATCTTCGATGGAATGTCCCATAGCTCCACCATGATAATCACATCTTGCATCAGACTTGAACCACTTTGGGTATAGAGGCCACAAGGGTTCCAAAGGCACCGAGACAATAAGATGATCATGAACTAATTGATAAAAGAGTTCTTTGTAGGTGACAGGTATAGGGTCAAATTATTTTTTCTTTTTGGATTATTTTTGAGGGGTGCCTATACTAGGAGTAGGGGTGATTGATAATTGTGCTCGTGGTTGGCTTTAAAAGGCCTGTTGAAAATGAGGTCGAAAAGTGCTTGAACAGGAGTAAGAATTTAGCCGTAAATTGATTTTCGTAGGTTGAAAAGTGGTGGGTGGAGAATATGACCTTGGTTGCAACCCATTGCTCTGGGGTTGTGTAGCATTTGGAGATCCCATCTTGGTCATGAAACTTTTGAACTCAATCATTTGCATGTTCAACTCATCCATCCCTTTTACAATTTTTTTTAGACCTTGATATTTACTTGAGCCACTGAGCAACGTGTTGGGTTCATCAAGGACAAATTGAATTTTATTCAGAGATTGTTTCTAGTGTGGTTTGATTTGAAGCAATGAGGACTCTAGAAGGTGATTTCCTTTGGCTTCATTGAGACATTCAACCATTTCCATCAATTTGGTTATCTGCCCTTTGATCTCTTGAAGGTTATGTCTAAATTCTTCTTGATTGCGTTCCAATGCACTTATCCTTGCTTCCAATTGATGTTCCATATCGTTTAATCCTAGCTTGGGTTCAGATGATGACCTAAACCAAAATAACTTAGAAACAAAAGTTTAGAATTTTACTAAAAATTTTTCAAAAAGGGATTTATTTTCTTTCCTATAAAGCTAACAACACTGTAGGGTTTTTCTTTATTAGAACAAATATGAAATGATTGCATGTAGATGAAAATATGATATTTGCATGTATGCATGAAATGTTATGATGCCTTGATGCATGGATGGTATGAAATGAAATGGAAGACCATATTATCGAAAATCATGTATAGTGAGAGGTAGAAAACTTTATTCAAAACTAAAGTCCCTTTCTTTTTGTGGTTTTTGAAGAAAATGGAAGAAGTAAAAAAACCTTTTTATGTTCTCTCTTCTTGCTGCTTAAATGGATAACCATTTTCTTTTTCTTTTCTGTTTCACAAGAAGCATTATTTTCTCTTTTTACATTCCTCATTTATTTTTGTATGAGAAGAAGTTTTTCTCTCTTTTTTTCTTTTATTTTTATGGATAAAAGGAACTAAAAACCTCTCTTTTTTTTTTAGAAGACCTCACTCGAAAGAAATGCCTTTCTTTTTTTTCCTTTCTTTATATATTTTTATTTTTTTTTTCTCTTTCTCTCTTCTTTCTTTCTTTTTTTTTTCATGAAAGAAGAAACACACTCCCTCTTTTTCATGTTTATCCTTTATTTTTAGGAGAAAATAAAAAAGCTATTTTTCTGAGATATTTAAAGTAAAAGTACAGAGAAAAGTGTTCTAAAAATAATGAACGTAAAAAATCTTGCTCCTCTCTTTTTTTTTTATGGAAACAGAAAGAAAATTTTTTTGTTTTTTTTTTTTTTTTTTTAAAATCACTTTAACATGTGTTACTTTTATTTTATCAAAAAAGGCTATTAAGATAGATTTGTTCCTTCACGTGTCCTAAATTAGGGTGTACTGCTCATGACAAGTTCAGTAAGGTTCTGTCTATGGGATGGCCCCTTATGGTTTTTTATATATTGAGTTTGGTTTTGAATGAGGCTAAAGGTTCCCAAATTGTTCTTCACTATCGTCCATATGGACTAGTAAGGCACCCCAGTCCTCACCCATTACAAGCTTCAAACGGACTAGATTCGATCTGAGTGAGAGTTTTCACTAGCCCATGCAGAGATTATCACCTCACGAGAGCGTAGCTACTAAACTCTCTCCTAATAAGGACAAAACTTGGGTAGAAGGCTTATGCATGAATGCAACATGTGTTGTGTGTGTGAAGGAACATACCAGCCTTTGACGGACAATCTCACATCCCTTTATCCTAAATGCCCCACAATTTAAAAAAAAAAACAACAAAAATAAAGATCGTGAATCAATTAATGCACAAAACCATAATGCCAAAAGAAAATGCTCAAATTTAAAGGAAACACTACATTATTTACGGCTTTAGGATAACTTATGATTAATTATGTCTCGACTCTCTAGTGTCCCCAGTGGAGTAGCCAAGCTGTTTGTAACGTGCAGGTCCGGGAACCCGACCGCTAGACGTGGTTAACTTGGGGAGTCGCCACCAATCTTTTTTTACCTAGTCCTCATTACCTATTCAATGAATCTTAAATTAATTTTAAGTCCGTCGAAAGAACAAGAAATGGTCTACGTTTTTTTGTTAAAGTTGAGTTCGGGAGTACAGTTACGCACAGGGAAGGATTAGTAGCCCCATGACGCTCGTTCCACGAACGGTACCATTTTATCATATACTATCCTAACCCATTAATTTTATTCTTATGTTTCCTTAATTGTTATTTATTTATTTAATCTTTTATTAGAATATTTTATTTTATTTTTTACGAGTTTAACGCGTACATGATGCAATTGTGAAATGCATGGCATAAAATCTGGATAATGCCAAATGAAAATCCTTTATTGAGTGTACTTTCTGAATTCGCCCATCGTACTGGTGGGATCCGGAAGTATTCTCTCACTTAGGGAAATACCTCAGCAACTCGCCTTCACAAGTTTACTTGGTAGATCCTAGCATCGGGATAGTCGTTTGTGAGTAAAAAACAGTGTTTTCATGAATGCAAATCCTAATACAGGTAAAAGCCTCTTATTAAAGATATTTCTCTGGACCCTCCCATCGTATTGGTGGAGTTCGGAGGTATCTTTTCACCTAGGGAGTTTACTGATGAAACTCGCCTTCGCAAGTTTTCTCGGAAAGTCCCATCATAGGAGCTTATACCCGTATATAGAATATATCTATATGCCATGACATTTAACAATGCAACCGTGATACGTGATGCATTCACAATTCTAATGTTTGTTCCTTATTTTATTATTTCTTCATGTGAGCGTATGTACGTGTTTTATATTTACTTATTATCCCATTTTTATTTCGTTATGTATTTTGCTATGCAAATACTTATTCATTTCATTATATGAAAATTTTCAAAATTATATTTTTAGACCAAGTATTTTCATTTTATTTTTTTTTATTTCATAATTATTATTTGTATATGTATTTTATACATTCCTCTTTGTGTTATTATTATTGTTAACATACTTATTGTTATCATTAATTCCTTATTTTTTTGCATTTTTGACCAATTGGTAATTGAGCATATAATTTGTATTTAAAATTAGAATCATCGGAATTCTAAATTAGGACCCTCCCATCATACTTGTGAGGTCTTAATCAAAATTCTTAACCTAAGGAAATCCACTTAGAATTGTGACTTCTTATGTTCTGAACGGACATCCTATCATCGGTATTAATTCTAAAGTGGTTGCTATATATTTTATATCATTTATTATTATTATTGTTGTTTATTATTATATTCTTAATTATTGTTATTATTATTTTTGTTCATTACTTTTATTATTATTATTTATTTTAAAACATTCTATAGTTTTTTTTTATTTTTATCTAAGTTAAGCAAATTTTTAATTAAATAAACTGGATAAGCCCTAAATAAGAAATTCAAATCCACAATAAATGGGAAAGGCCTCACCTTGCTTAGCCTAGAATGATGGCCCAAGTTATCTAGGCTGCACGGAGGCGTCCCAATTCTGCTTGTTTGGTCCACTGGGCTTTCATCCCCAAACGCGCCTTTTGGGGCTCTGGAGACTCCCTCAAATGACGCCGTTTAGACTCTAAACCTAGGTATATAAGCCCATTTTTTTGCCTTTTTTCTTATTTTCACCTTTCATTTTCTCTCTCTAACCAGCCACTCTCTCTCTCTGCCTTCTCTCTAAGCCGATGGCAAACCTTTCTCCCTCTTTCCCCTGCCCCGACGCTACAACTTCCTCTTTATCTCCCTATCCCTCTACTCCTCGTCGCTGGCCAGATTAGGAAACCAGATTCGAGACCCCCTACGGACTACCCTCTCTTCACCGACAACCTTCCCTTGCTGCCGGCGTCCCTTCCGATTCTCACCCTACCCACGCAATCAACTCTTTCCTTTGCACCCAAAATCGCCTTTCACCATATCTGACTAGTTTTCTCTTCTTTTTTTTTTGTTTTTGTGTTGTGTTTGTTTTGATTTTTGATCTTTTGTTATTGTGGCTAGGGTAGTCTGCTGGTAGAAAACTAGGGTATTTTGGATTTGCAAGTCTTGGTTGTTTGAAGAAAAAATGAGATTTTTTGTTGATGGATCTAGTTTTTTTGTTTTTGCAGGATTGGTGTTTTTTTTTTTTGATCTGGATTTCTCCGGTTTTTTCAAAATCTACCTACATTTTACAAGATTCGGATTGTCTAAAATTTTGGACAGTCTCAGGAGTGCAATCATGTGATTTTTGCAGGGCTCCTGGCACAAACAAGCCCAGGGCAAGTAGTTGGAGGTGACGGAGAGGGAGGCTGAACAAACATTCAGTCTTTTCCCTTCTCTGTTCTTTTTTTTTTTTAATTTTTTTATTATGTTATTTGATTATTTTATTTTTATTATCATTTATTTTTTTTATTTTTTTAAAATGGGTGTCTACAAAATGACTGGCAGGAGAGAAAATTTTAGAGCATTTAATTTGTTTGAAATGGTTTTAAGGGTATTTTTGTCATCTCATGGCTAAAATTGGTTCAAAACAGTTAACTTTATATTGAAGGTTATGTTTGAAATGAGCTTATGAGTAGCATTGTTTCTTACAATTTCCTCATATTTATTTGTTCAGATTGGTTGCTTCAAGACTACGCATCACCAATATTACATGGATAATCATATTAAAATATTATAATGATTAACAATGTAACAAGTAGAACCTAATTGTGTCCTTATTGTAGAATTCACTGAACACTTGAGCTATTACAAGTTGATGAAATACATAATTTTTTTTTAAAAAACCCTAATTTTTGACACCTTTAAAAGTTATAATTGTACATGTTTCTAACTTTTATTTTTCTTTTTTCCCATTAGAAATATAAGCAATATAACTAAAATCTTATATCTCTTTATAAGTGTTTTTTATGAGATTATTTTTACAAATAAAAATTATAATTACATAATATAACTTTTAATATATACTATAATATAAAATAAATTTATAAATAAACCAAAAGTTATCCACCCAATAAAATAGATCTATATAATACAATAATAAAATTTATTTGGCTTGAGTTTTCATAGCATAACATAAAACTAAAGACAATTTTGAAAATTCAATAAATTAAAGATAACATCCTAAAGCAACCATCATGCGAAGAAAAAAAATCAAGACAGACACTTGCCTCCGAAATAAAGAAAAGGAAACAACCAATTACTAGGTAAAATAAAAGCACCTTGACCTTGATAAGTTGAACTTGCACTCAAACTTATTTTCTCGATTTGGGATTCAAAGGAGTCCAATGGAAACGTCATCAACATGATGGTATTTTCATCAAGCTTGCTTGTTCGAACCCTTCAAAAACTTGATTTTGATCTTCTTCAGCTTAGCAACGATGTTTTTAATGTTAATCCTTTCTTCTGGCAACTCTTTTGAACATTCTAATGCCATTGCAAAATAGACAATGCACAATCTTTTATTGCAAAAATGTTCTCACTCCTTGGTAGTAATTAGCAAATTGGCATCTACAATTTGAGTTAATGCACATGGTAATGACTCAGTCACCCAATGTATTAAGCTCATTTCTCCAACAAACATTTCATCTGTGGGCTTTTTTCTTGTTAAGGTTTCAATTAGAAGAATACCAAAACTGTACACGTCGCCTTTTATGGAAACAACTCCTTGTGTTCCATATTCTACATGCAAGTCATTAAAAAAGCAATCATCAAAGTATGCCAAGATTTTACATGAATTATCATAATGAATAAAAAAAGTTTAAAAGTTAAGCATTACCTGGTGCCATATACCCAATTGTTGCTAGTGTTATGGTTTGTACTGTTGAATCCTCTTCACCTAATAGCTTTGCAATGCCAAAATCACCCAAATGTGCAACCATATCTTCATCTAATAGAACATTGCTGGGTTTTAAATCACAATGGGCCACAAGAATTGTCTGACCATGATGGAGGTATTCTAATGCAGATGCCACATCAATCATAATGTTCAACCTATGCAAAATATCAAGACAATAGTTATGAGAGTATAACCACTTCTCGAGACTTCCATTAGGCATGAACTCAAGCACCAAGGCTTTAAAATCTACATTGCAGCAACTACTGATGATTTTGACTAAATTCCGGTGGCGAATGTTGCGCAAGACCTCACACTCAACTTCAAAGCTCTTGAATGATCCTTCTACCTCCAAATTAAAGACTTTTATGGCAATGTTCAATCCATCTGAAAGAGCACCTTGGTATATTGAGCCAAAACTCCCCACACCAAGTAGTTTGCTTTCACAAAAACCATTTGTGGCTTGATGAAGCTCTTGGTATGAAATTCTTCTCCAATTTGCTAAACCAATCGAATTTTCTTGATCAATTTGTTGCTTTGAATGCTTTCTTTGGCTTTGGAAGAAGAAGACAATTAAGGCAAGAATTAATAGCGTTGAGCTAACTGGCAATAGAATAAATTCTATAAGCTTAGTAGCTTTCCTTGAATGTTTAGTAGAATTACTTGTGCATGGTGGGAGTTGCGGTCGAGGTGCACCACATAGCGCTTCACTGCCCATAAATGATTGAATTGTGCAGTTGGCAAAAGGTCCTCCGTTAGGAATTTCGCCATGCAGTCTATTGAATGAGACATTCAAATACTCAAGATGCAAGAGTTTTTGCAAGGACTTTGAAATAATTCCAGAAAAATTATTCCTTGACAGATCCAAGAATTCCAATCCTATCAGCCCACCAAATAGCTCAGGTATAGACCCATACAATCTGTTACCGGATAATGAAAGATGAGTTAGGTCTTCAAGATCACCAATGCTAATCGGAATTTCACTTGACAACTGATTTTCGGAAAAGTCAATAATTGTAACAACCTTCCAATTTCCAATGTCAACTGGGAGAGCCTTGCTAAGAAAATTGGAAGACAAGTTTACTTGCAAGATATCTATAAGCCGTGTGAAGGTTGAGGGAATTGAGCCAATCAACTTGTTGGAGTCAACAAATAGCTCTCTAAGAGAAATGATATCACCCAAGCATGCCGGTATTGGTCCACCCAATTTGTTACTTGTGAGATACAAGAAACCCAAACTCTGTAAACGGCATAAGTCAGATGGAAGGGATCCTTCGAACTTATTGTCTTCAAGGTAAAGACCTTGCAACTTTTCTAATCTTCCGATTGTGGTCGGAATAGATCCTATCAATTCATTGTTATTTATGTTCAGGCGGATCAAGTTGCTTAGGTTGCCAATCTCTCCAGGAATGTTGCCTCCAATGTTGCAGTACGAAGCAGTGAATATTTGTAGGGAAGTAGAGAGATTTCCTATAGACTTGGGAAGTTCACCATCGACCAATGGATTAGCATCAAATCTCAAGAACGTCAAGTTTTTGCAATATGCTAAGGATGAGAGAAAGCTGATTTCTGGGGTCGAAGGTGTGCTAGCTAAAGTATTATTTTCTAGCTTGAGCTGTTTCAGATGTCTTAGATTTCCGAGATCATTGGGAATATATACAGAAAATGAATTATATGACAAGTCCAGGTCTGTTAGCTTAGAGGCATTGGAGATGGAGGTAGGTATTGTTCCACTGAATGCATTTATATCAAGAAAAAGCCGTTCAAGTTTTGGAAGCCAACGTCCTGTGCTCCACGGAAGACAACCTGAGAGATGGTTTAAAGAGAGTGAAATGACCCTTACAGTTGAGCTATTAAAGATAGCATGAGGGACATGTCCGGAGATACTGTTATTTGCCAAGTTCAAATAGTCCAAATTTGGCAGGTTGCCTATCTCGAGTGGTATTTTACCTGCCACAAAATCAGAAGTCATTTGGATTTGTTCATGTGATCCAGAAGTAAATAACAAAATTACTGATAAAAATTGTACACACATCTCTAGTTTTATATTTTATATTATAGACACATATAACAAAGAGTCAAACAATATTATTCAAATATTTACAACATTTGCAGCTTTACAGAAGCTTAACATACATAAGAAAAAATGTAACTTATTTACTGTCAATTTTTTAATGGAAAAATCAATTGCTTTTTGAAAGTTTAAATTACCTATCTGTTAAGGAACTTCCCTTGTATAATGAAATTGATCCCTTAATTGTTTCAAATTTAGCAACAACTTATAAAGCCCATTTGTTTGTCAAACGGAACGATCAAAATTATTAAACAAAGTTTTGGAATTTAGATAATACAAAGCAATATAATCTTGCACTTTGTAGCTAATTTATTATAATTTTGGCATAATTCTCCAATAAGCCCTTAAACTATTCAAGAATATTTAAAAAAACCCTTATTCTTTTATTACGTCCAATCAAGCTCCTATATTTTTATTTTAGATCAAATAAACCCTTATAACGAATGATTGATTAATTGCCATTAGTAAAAATGTCACTTGTCATTTTATATCCACACGACACTGACATGACATTGATACAGAGGGTGAAATATACCACATGGTCATATTTTCATGTCAAATTAACATGTCATATCATCATCAATTATGATATGTTAACATATTACATCATTATCAATTATTATATTTTAGCATATCACATCAGTGCACATGGTATAGAATTACAAATGACATTTTAATTAATTCAAATCATTAGTCATAAGGACTTATTTAACTGAAAATAAAAGTTGAAGGGCTTATCTGGCTCAAAATAAAAGTACAAGAGTTTGACTGAATGCAATAAAAGAATAAAGGCTTATTTGAATTTTCTTGAATAATTTAGGGGTTTTTTTGTATATTATGTCTATAATTTTTTTATTTATACAATATAATGAAATTATATTAGAAAACGTTGGAAAAAAATAACATATATAGATAAGTAGATAATACATTTGAATTTTGGGTTGAATGATTCATCAACAAAATAGAAATACAATACTTGATTATAAAAGAAAACGGAAATTAAAAAAAGGTGAAGGTCAATGTTAAAATTTAATTTAAATAAAAAACCATGAGATTAAATAAAGAGTGTGACACTATTACCAAAAGCTAAAAAAATATTAAAAAAAGAAAGATGTGGAAAATCCAGATAATATCATAAGACCAAAAAGAGGTAAAATATTAAAACATGAGAATTTGATGAATAAACTACTTGTTACAATAATTAGTTGATGCAATATACTTAGAGCAATTAGTATTTACAATTAAATATTTGAGAAAATCTATAAACTAAACAGTGATAGTGAGTTTAATAGAAAAAAGAATAAGGTTGAAAGCAAAATGAAATTCAGAAAAAATAGCTATATAACTATATTTATTTATTATTTTTAAAGGATCCATAGGGATCGAAATTTACAAATTTAAGGACATTTTCATCTTATTTTGTCCATTCCTCTTCCCCCTAATCCCATAATTGCAATGGACAAAAAAAGAAAGAAAGAAAATTCTTGGGTTTCGATGTATGAAATGAAGACTATAATAAGAGTGTGAATAATAATATTTATTCACATATTAAAATTTTGCAGCTATATAAAAACTGAACACAGATAAATAAGAATGTGATATATTACCTGTCAAATAATTGAAGCTAACATCAAGTACTTTCAGAAGTGTTAGGTTACCAATGGTGGAAGGAATAGGCCCTATTAGCTGACATCGTTCAAAAGCTATTTGCTCCAAATTCAGCAGAGGACTAATTTGTGGTGGAATTTTACCTGCATAATGAAAATTTATTTCATTTCAAAACAATTGCAACAAATAAGGCCAATTTCATTTCTCTAATACAATAATAAGGCCGGCCATTTCTTTTTTAAGCACGGAAGAATTGAACAATTAGATAAGACAAAGGCATAAAGCAATTACTTGTATTTTTCAATAAAAAATTTTACATTGTTTTGGTTTGGCTGTAAAATAATGTATGGTGTTAGCTAAAGTGGCTTCCTAATTTAGCCAAATTGGTAGTGGAAAACCAGTCTTCACCAGCATCAAACCTTATACTTTACATCAAAAGGAAAAAGGATAAAATATACATAAACTAAAAAGTGATTGTACTGAATCTAATGGAAGAAGTAATAAGGAATTTAAAGAATTACAAGAATAAAAAAGGTGACATTGTTAAAAAAAGAAAGTAAAATATTGTACGCCTAAAAAAAGCCAACCAAAAAGGGAGAAAAAGGACTAGAAATATGCTAAAAATGCGTCTCAATGTTTATTTTACTTTTACCTTTGAGGTTGTTGCGTCCAAGTAAAAGGATCCTAAGCATAGTCAAGTTTCCTATTTCTTCTGGTATAACCCCTTCCAAATAATTAACAGATAAGGATAGTTGCTCTAACTCTTGGCACTTGAATAAATTCATTGGAATTGGGCCAGAAAGGAGATTAACACTCAAAGTAAGCAAATTTAATCTAGGTAAATGATCAAACATATCTGATGGGATACGACTAGTGAGATTGTTATACGACAAATCAATTCTTCGCAGGGAAGACATGTTGAATGGGATGGAAGGTATGGAACCACTTAGCTGGTTTCTTGCGAGAACAATCTCTACCAATGAAGATATGTTGAAGACTGAGGAAGGTAAGGAGCTTGAAAACTGATTGTCGTGCAAATATAAATATCTCAAGCTAGGAAGATTTCCGATTTCCACAGGGATAACTCCCATAAAGTTATTACAGCTTAAATCCAAAATTTGAAGTTTAACGAAAGAACCAAACCAAGATGAGATTTTTCCTTCGAAATGATTGTTAGACAAGATTAGAAATTTCAACCGACGCAAATTAGCCAACTCGACGGGCAACGAGCGATGAAAATAGTTGCCCCCAATATCAAGGGAAACAACAAAAGACAGATTTCCCATGTTTGGTGGTATGGTTCCAGAGAGATTCATGCGAAATAGATCCAGAGCAATGACTCTGTGGTGTCGAGATCCGCAAGTGACACCAACCCAATTGCAAATAGATGTAGCAGTTGACCAGTTGGCGGCCAAAAACTCACTGTTGACACGGGCTTTTAGTGCAAGAAGAGCCAACTGGTCTGTGCTGATGTTGGCTGTTGATTTCATAGAGAATGAAACCCCAAAATTAGACCGCATCACTACTGCCATAATAGCGAAAATGAACCGAGTGTTTCCCATGAAGTTACGTAGAAGTGAAAGGAAAATTTTTTAAAGATGAACGGGAAAGATGATGTTTCGTTCTCAATATATAGAAGGAAAATTGTGATGGGACTTATTTCCACGTGCAACTGGCCAATGCATCCTTATTTTCAAATACTTTATATATTTTTAATTATTTTATCTAATTTTATCAGCGAATTTGGTATTTTTTAGCTCATGATACCAACTTAAATAGTAGTTTTATTTTATTCAACTTCAATAGTAGTTTTAACTAGTATAAATACATATATTAATCATTATTTATTCAACTAATATGTTTTCATTTTATAAATATTTCACTGTCAAAAAATAAGTACATCATTTTTAAAAAAAAATTGAGATACGGTCAAAATTTATTACTTTATTTAAGGTGATGAATCAAATTTACAAACCAACTTTAAACGCCCAATAGCTTTTTGAGCGATAATTGTTTTTGGTAACTGTACAGGTTTCCTTTCTTCATACTAGGTCTCTATGCAATGAAAAGTCTCTTGCCAATTAAGTAAGAGACTTAGAATGACATATTGGTTCTTGAGACTAATAAATATAATTTTTTTTAAAAAAAAACAACTTTAAACTAGTATGATGCAATTTTAACCTGAACTCCTAATTTGGTTATAAATAGTAAAAAGAAATTCCGCTAAAAAATAAAAATATTTTACAATTTACTATTAATTTATTACCATTATTTTTAAACCAAATTAAAAGTACTATGCTTAAAATTATACTTCTAATAACAAGTTAATTATTTTTTTTCCTGATATATCATTTGTTCAATTGGCCAACAAAAGGCCATGTAACTTACCACGTTAGATAAAAAATAGTCACATCATCGATTAAATAGTCCGTATCATTAATTTTTTTTAAAAAAACATGGTGTTTTTATTCTCTTCATTACCATTATGCCATCTTCAAGTCCACATCCTTAATTTAATGATGCTTTATTGATGGAAGGATCCAATTGAACATTTAATATAAGTATTTGAGTCTCTTTCATCCAGGTTTTGTAAGTTCTATGACTGGCATTTATTTTTGGTTATGTGCCAGTCTCTTAATTCAAAGGAATGATGAAAGCTTAGTTTTAGACTTATAGCTGGGCTTTTGTCCTTTTGTTGCTCAGGCTTCATGAGTAAAGGGTGGAGAGTTCTTTTTGATGTTTTGCTTAATTTAGGAATGAGAAATTGCTAATATTTTTTTGAGAGGTGGTATGAAGTGTTAATGTTCAATGAAAGGAAGCACAGACGAGATTTAAATGCCAAAGAAGTCTTTAGCATGGAGACTTCAGTTGGCATTGGATTCTAGTGCTAATAAAATTGCTTTTTTTAAAAAAAAAAATTAATATAAGTACAATAATTTATCAAAAGAAAATTAAAATGAACCAAAATCCCTACTTTAATAAAGTATAAGAACCAAATCTGTACTTTAACCCTTTCATTCTTATTCTTTCAGAGCATAACAAAAAATGATTAAAAAGACCATTTTTATTATGTCATCCATAAATTTTATAAATTACAATACAACATGCAATTAAAAATTATTACAAATTCAGCGTACAAAATCTGATTTTATGCATGCTCACATAATAACTTTTGGTTACTTATCACATTAAGCTGATATATGTGGTGAGAAAAACCTGTCTAATAATTTATAAATTCTTATTAATATATGACTGATGCTGATGTAATTTTAATTAAGCATTCAACCCAAGAGGAAGAAATGAAAAGGGGAATGAAGAGGGACAATTCATAAAGGAAATTAAAAAAGATGGACAAATTGCCGTGGTAGAAAGGAAAGGCATGAAGCGTGTTGACTGTTGTATGCATGCATGTTAAAATTGTACTATAAAGACTTGTCTGCAGATACCCTTAACGTGAGTTAAGGGCCATTGTATAGCTTTTAGGGGTGAAGAGTGAAGACTACATCCACTATTTACTGTCCTTGAATAACGTATAATTAGGGGATTCAATCTGTGCTCTTACATGCTGAAGTTAAAAAAAAAAATTATTTAAGTATTTAATTTAATAATAAATATATAAACAAGAAACACAGTAAAGAGAGAAGTGCACAGAGCCTAGTGGTGTAAATAAGAGATTACTGCATCGTTACAGAGCACTAGGCTCTGTGCACTTCTCTCTTTACTGTGTTTTTTGTTTACATAGTTATTATTAAATTAAATACTTAAATAATTATAATAGTGAAGCTTATTAATGCAGCTGATATATGTCATTAGAAGAACCTATCTAATAATTTATGGATGCTTATTGATGTATATGACTCAGCTGATGTAATTTTTAAACATTGAAAGCAAGAGGAAGAAATGAAAAGGTAGTCACAGAAGATGAAGAGGGGCAGTTAATTGATCAGAGTTTCCTATAAGGGTTTTTTTTACCAGTGAGAAAGATGAATTATTTGTTATTAGTTCATAACTAATCAAAACCAACGTTTTTGTCACTCTCCTATCTAGCTAGCCAAATTTCTTCTTAATTGTGATGGGACCTATTCCCACATGCTCCCCACCGCCCTTCTATGTTGAAGAGAGAATTTCATAGAGCAATTTTCGTGTTTTCTAATTTATTTGCATTGATACATATCTATATCTAAAGGGGTAAACATATAATATTACTAATAAATTAATTGGAGTATCAATTTAGATAACATAATTTTGAGTATAGAAATGCTTTTCGGCAAAAATTTTATAGTCCATGAACTTAAACAATATTAAATTAGAGTCCAGGAACAATTAGAACACTAATTCCACATAATACCACATATAAATGTGAAATTGTAGATCCAAGGATTTTTCAACTAATTCCTTTGTATTCAGTCAAGGAATTTTTTTCGTCTAATTCTTGTTCGCTGGTGAAAATTGTAGACACATCCCTCTCATCTACCCTCATCCATTCAGTCATCGTCATCGTGTTGCTGGTGAAATTGTAGACACATCCCTCTCATTTACCTTCATGCATTCAGTCATGGTCATCGATCAGAAGAGTTAATTAAGTCATCTCAATTGCTGGTAAATAATAATTGCAGCGAGTTGTGCACGGAGAAGTTATTGCAGTTGGCCATGTGACCCTTCAAATCGACGAGCTACTCGGTTTTTCTTGTAACGTGCTTTCGAATTCTCATCTAGTCATTATTCCTCAATTGACTATCTTTCTTTCTAATGTGGGATTCACACTTCCAATTTGAATGTGTAGGACATTCCTCGACTTTCAGTTGCTTTTCCATATTAATTGACAAATGATACTTGAATAACATAGTCCATATGGGACATCCTAGTTGTCAATTGCTCTGCCTAAACTTGAAGACCCCGAAACTCGTTTACTGTTTTGGCTGGTTACGATCATTAAGATCACAACCATCTAAAGGTTCACCAAGAATAATTGTAGCGAGTTGTGCACGGCGAAGTTATTGCAGTTGGCCATGTGTCCCTTCAAATAGACAAGCTGCTAGTTTTTATTGTAACGTGCTTTCCAATTCCCATCTAGTCGTTATTACTCAATTGACTATCTTTCTTTTTTAAAGTGGGATTCACACTTCCAATTTGAATATGTAGGACATTCCCCGACTTTCAATTGCTTTTCCATATTAATTGACAAATGATACTTGAATAACATAGTCCATATGGGACATCGATCCTAGTTGTCAATTGCGATGCCCAAACTTGAAGACCCCGAAACTCGTTTACTGTTTTGGCTGGTTAAGATCACTACTAACTTCCCAATTCCATGATTAAGATCACAACTATGCAAAGGTCCACCAAGATTTGGATCCTGAATCCGGCTGGTCCCATTGGGCGTCCTCTTTTAAAATTTAAATTTGATCTCGATTTTACCTATAAATAATGCCAAGAGATTTAACTTAAATGGACAATATTCAAAGTAAATAATAATTTTAATTTAATATAATTTACATCTAAATTTAAATATATATAATTCACTCTTTTGTTTAGTCTACTAAGCAATTTAGTCTGCTAAACTACTTAACCTAGTCTGAACTCATGAGTCGTGATATAATAGATATTTATACATATATTCATAACATAATTAAATTTAGAGTAAAATACTTTGTCAGTCCTAACATTTAATCATAATTACACACAGGTCCGTTAGTTTGTAAAATGGACACTTAGCCCTAAACAGTAAACAACATTAATATTTAAATTAAAAAGTCTAAAATATCATTCTTTTTTTTTTTACTTTTTTTATGTCGACTGACGACGTTCCTTACTCGACCGGCTACCTTGTGGCTGAATCTGGCTCAGATCCGACTGGATTTCTCAAGGACCACCAAATCTAGTGCTCCCAAGACCACCAACATTGGTGCTTCCCAGGGAGCACCGTTCCAAGGAGCATTTGTGCTCCCTAGGGAACACTCAAATGGTGCTCCCTTAGGAGCACCACCCGGGGGGAGGGAGATCAAGCCGGAGCTGGATCTGGCACTCCCTAACCGAAGCTGGATCTGACGCTCCAGCTTAGGGGATAGATTTTTTTTAATAAGAAAAAATAAAAAATAAAAAAATTATAGTTTATATAATGTGCTAATTTTAAAAATTGATGAAAGGTAAAATTATCTTTTCAATAGTATCATGTCATCAAACCAACGAAAATATTAATAGTAGACTAACAGCTGGACTTATGTGTCCAGCGAAAAATATTCTTTTGGGACAGACTGTCCATTTTAAAAACTTATAGACCTGCATGGAATTATGACTAAAAGTTAAGGAATAAGGATATTTTACCCTTATATTTATTCCATTTATCATTTACACAATGATTAGTCAAATGCTTCCTTAAATGAAACTATTAAGTCAATATTTAAATGGAGACAGAAGCACTAGCAGGAGAAAAAGCAAGATTGTGAAAAATAGGGAAGGTTTAGGTGCAAGGCGGCATACACTTACCGGCTAGATAAGAGCATGGGCAAAACTTTGATTCTTACCCTTAAGTAGAAAGAAATTTTTGGTTTTTAGAGTACAAATATACAAAGGTTAACCAAGATTTGGATCTTGATTCAGGATGGTCCTATTGGGCCTCCTCTTTTAAAAGCCAACTTCAATTTCGGTCCTGTCTATCTATTTGTTAGTTATTTTATTATTAAAATAATAAAATAGTATTTTATATTAATATGTTAATATTTTAAAATTTAAAATAAAATAATATTATAACTTAATTGAGCTCATACCTAAAAATCCATGCCTAAGCCTAATCCGAATCAGGTCAAAGTCCATGAATCTGGACAAGTAACTCAATCCTTAAACATCTCTAAAAATTGCATTTTTTTTTTATAATTAGGGTAAGGGGGATTCAAACCATACTCTTTAGGCAAGAGAAAGTTGTTTTTGTACATGTTTCTAACTTTTATTTTTCTTTTAATATAAACTAAATCTTATATCTCTATTACTCTATAAGTGTTTTTTTATGAGATTATATTTACAAGTAAAAAATTATAATTGCATCAAATAACTACTAATATATACTATAAAATAAAAAAATTAATAATAAAGTAAAAGATTTTGACCCATGAAATAGATTTATATAATATAGTAATAAAATTTATTTGGACTGGGTTATCATAGCATAACATAAAACCAAGACAGTTTTGAAAATTCAATAAATTAAAGACAACATCCAAAAGCAATCAGCTCATGTAGAAAAGAAAATTAAGACAAACACTTGCCTCTAAAATAAAGTAAAAGGAAACAACAGATTATTGGATAAAATAAAAGCACCTTGACATTGAGGTACAATTGAACCTGCACTCGAACTTCATTTTCTCGATTTGGGGTTCAAAGGAGTTAAATGGAAACGCCAGCAACATGATGCTATTTTCATCAAGCCCACCTGTTCGAATCCTTCAAAAACTTAGTTTTGAACTTCTTCAGCTTAGCAACAACATTTTTCATGTCAATCCTCTCTTTTGGCAACTCTTTTGAACATTCTAACGCCAATTGCAAAACAGACAATGCACAATCTTTTATTGCACAATGTTCTCACTCTTTTTAACTGATTAGCAAATTGGCATCCATAACTTCTATTAATTCAGATGGTAATAACTCGGTCACCCAATGTTTTAAGCTCATTTCTCCAACAAACATTTCATTCATGGGCTTTTTTCTTGTTAAGGTTTCAATTAGAAGAATGCCAAAATTGTACATAGCACCTTTTAATATGAAACAACTCCTTGTGTTCCGTATTCTACATGTAAGTCATTACAACCATCATCAAAGTATGTAATGATTTCATATGAATTATTATAATGGATGAGAAAAGGTTTAAAGTTTAAGCATTACATGGTGCCATTTACCCAATTTTTGCTAGTGTTATGGTTTGTATTGTTGAATCCTCCTCATCACCTATCAACTTTGCAATATCAAAATCACCCAAATGTGCAACCATAGCTTCATCTAATAGAAAATTGATGGGTTTTAAATTACAATGAGCCATAGGAATTGGCTGACCATGATGGAGGTATTCCTAATGCAAAGGCCACATCAATCATAATGTTCAACCTATGCAAGATATCAAGAAAAGAGTTATGAGAATACAACCACTTCTCAAGGCTTCCATTAGGCATGAACTCAAGCACCAAAGCTTTAAAATCAACATTGCATTAACTACTGATGATTTTGACTAAATTTCAGGGTGAATGTTGCACAAGACCTCACACTCAACGTCAAAGCTCTTAAATGCGTTCATCTGAAAGAGTACCTTGGTATACCAAGCCAAAATTTCTTGCACCAAGTAATTTGCTTTCACAAAAATCATTTGTGGCCTGATGAAGCTCTTGGTATGAAATTCTTCTCCTCTTTGCAAAAACATTCGAATTTTCTTGATCAGTTTTTTGCTTTGGATGCCTTTTTTGTCTTTGCAAGAAAAAGACAATTAAGGCTAGTATTAATAGCATCGAGCCAACTGGCAATAAAATAAAATTATAAACTTAATAGCTTTCCTTGAATGTTTAGTGGAATTAGTTTTGCATGGTGGGAGTTACAGTTGAGGTGCACCACATAGCTCTTTGTTCCCCATAAACGATTTAATTGAGTAGTTGGCAAAAGGTCCTTCGTCAAGAATTTCTCCGCGTAGTCTATTGAAGGAGACATTCAAATACTCAAGATGCAAGAGTTTTTGCAAGGACTTTGGAATAATTCTAGAGAAATTATTCCTTGATAGATCCAGGAATTGCAATCCTATTAGCCCACTAAATAACTTAGGTATAGACCCATACAATCTGTTACTGGATAATGAAAGATAAGTTAGGTCTTCAAGATCACCAATACTACTAGGAATTTCAATTGATAATTAATTTTTGGAAAAATCAATCCTAGTAACAACCTTCCACTTTCCAATGTCAATTAGGAGAGCGCCGCTGAGAAAATTGGAAGACAAGTTAGTTGTAAGATATCTATAAGCCTTGTGAAGGTTGAGGTATTGAGTTTGCAAACTTATTGGAGCCCAAATATCAATGGTGTTGTGTGCTTTGCTTGTGTGATGTGAAATGTGCTTAAAATTAAATGTAAAATACAAGCAAAGACTACGTGCAAGTGTACACAATCGCAACGAGTAATAAAGTGGTCAATAAAGTGTCGGTCCGTCGAGGAACTATCTCTAATTCTATTGTTAAATACCAATTTCAAACTAAACTAATTCTATCCAAGAGTTGATAATTGAGAAGTGGTGAAAATGAAATCTAATCACTAAAATTAATCTAGAAATGCAAGTAAATTGAATTGGAAATGATGGAGAAAGACCTAGGATTGTGGTTTAAACTAATGCTTCATTTGGACTTAAGATTAACTAACTATTTACTTTTATGAAAAACTAATGCTAGCCTAGGATCTTTAAGCATATACGATTCTCTGTGGAGATATCGTACAATGGCCTAACTTAATTTAATTCTCTATATATCTATAGCTATTTAATTAAGCGAAGTTCCTTAAGTATAGGTCCTATAAATTGATTGCATATGATTAATAGGTGTTTGTCTATCCTATTAACAAATCACCCTATTAATTTCTACTTGCAATGATCATATACTATCCAAACCATGGTCTTTTAAGCTAACTTTGTCAAGTCATATCTAAAAACCCAAACATATCCTATTGGGGATCAGTCAATAAAATGGGAAATAGTGTAGATTTGAATAAACATTAGATATTCCATAAAAACAAGTAATAGTCAATCAAGCATCCAAACTATCCATTCATCTCTACCATAATCCTATAAAGGATAGTTTAGCCTAACATTTCCATTGCCCACAACAAAATTTCAGCAAAATAAAGCATTTATACAAAGAGATTTAGAGACAGAACAATAAAGCTAGTGAGAGAAAATTCTTTTAGTGTAGCTTTGTCAAGCTTCTTTTTAAGAATTCCTCTCCTTTTCTCCTAGTAGAAAGGTTTGTTGGCTCCATTAGTTTTTGATGATAATAAAACATTTCCACTCATTTATGTCTAACTTTATTACTTGAGTGTGCAGGACAAAAATGTATGTCAATAATAAATCATTGAAAAGTTGATATCAAAACTCATAAGAATAAGGAGTTACAAATGAGCCACAAAACAGAAACCACTTAGTTGGATAAAGAAAGGAGTTAGTCAACTAAAACTCAAAAATGAAGATGGGCCAGTTTAAAAACAGAGACAACTTAATCGACTAAGAAATATTGTTAGTCGACTAAGAGCTTATTGCCAGAAACTAGGTTCAGAGACAAAGACAACTTAATCGACTAAGAAGTATTGTTAGTCGACTAAGTGCTTATTACCAGAAACTGGAAACAGAAGACAGAGACACTTAATCGACTAAGAAGCATAGTTAGTCGACTAAGAGCACTCTGTTAGAAAATTTGAATTTAATGCTAGAAGACAGAAACTATTTACCAATGGTCAGAAACTATCAAACATCCATCAAAGGTGGTTCTTCAAGTATAAAAACCCTCCCCAATGGCTAAAGACAAGATTAGATGCTTCCAAGAACAAAAAGAGCTCAAAAATAGCAAAAACTCTCTGCATACTTTCTACATTTCACTCCTATCCTTGTAATAGAGTTAAACACTTCATCTTGTACCATTCAGATTAGGTTAGTGATCATAGGTACATCTTTATTATTGTTCTCCTTGTTTACTTAGAGTGTGCGAGTCACTCTAAGGGGATTAATCAAGCTTAGGTTGCTTGAATGGTTGTATAGGTTCTAACTTAGCCTAAAAAAGTTAGTTTTGGGTTTTGGTTGATCTTGAAAAAAACTATTATTAAAGGTTGTGACTGAGCCTGTGAAAAGCTATTGTAAAAGCTTGGTGGGAGCTTGGGAATTCCACCGTTTATAGTGAATTGGTTTAGAAAATCCTTAATTGAACAATCAAGCTAATGGATGTAAGTTTTTGACCGAACCACTATAAATCTTTGTGTATTGTCTCCTCTATTTTAGTTTTCATTTTCATTTTTTCTTAAATCATTCCTTCATCTTGCATCAAACTTCTCATTATTGACCTTCAACTTGCCCTCAATTAGAAATCAAGTTTAGTGAGAGCCAAAAAGTGTTATTCACCCCCCCCCCCCCCCCTCTAGCACATTTATTTAGACCCAACAAGGTTCCCTTTTTCCTCTTTTTTCCTCTTCAAAAACTCTATTTTCTTAGCTCAAAAACATAAATTTGTACCCCTCACTTTTAGCCCTAGCCATAAAAACTCATGCAAAAATTTCTCATTAAATGTGTGTTTTGGCTACAGCCAAAATGGATTCTCAATATAGCCAAAATGGATTCTCATTGTAGCGAGAAAGTCTCTAACTTGAAGTTTTAAGGATGGCTGAAATTCTTGTTGCAGCCAAAATGGGATTTCGTTATAGCGAGAAACTTGCTGTCTTGCACTATGCAATCTGTTACAGTCAGTCAACTTTCTTTGTATTTTTTACCATGATCCTTTTTAAACTGGGTTAAGTGCTAAATATCAAAGTTGTAACTCTTCCTCTTAGCTTTCCATAGTTCTAAGAATTGTGATTGGAGTTTTGTAGCTCAAGATATGCTCTGATTACTGCAGCATGGTTTGAGGTCAACTTAAGCAAAAGTGCATAATCCTTTGCAAATTTGACTTCCAAGCTCTTTGGCACCTTCATTAACATATAGCATAATCAATAGAAGGTACAAACAAGACTTAATAACATGAAAATAAACTCAAATTACTTAATTAAACTATTAAAGCATGCATAAACTAAATACTAAGAAAAATTATAAAAACATCAAAGGCCTAAATTAATTAAAAACAAGAGGATGTTAGTCATTTTTAAGCTCAAAAGAATGCAAGACAACTCTATAAAATAGAGTTTTCAGATGGCGCATTATGAATCCCAAAAATTTACCAAAAGATACTTTAAAGGCACACTTTAAGGGATTCATCTTCAATTAATATAGATGCAATTGTTCTCTAGAAAAGATACATAGAAACCTCTAGAAAAAGGCCTATAAACATTTTAAGATATTTTTAATGGCTTTTGATCATAGATTTTCCATGGACAAAAAGAGTAGGGAGTGAACAAAAAAGAAGTCATGATTAATGGTGGCTAGATAGCAGCTTTGCTGGTTTAATCTGTATTAAAGAAAAATGTTGAAGTTAAAACTTAAAACCAATGCTGAAAAACTTAGTTAAAAATTGAACATATAGCTATCTCAGCATTTCAGTTTTACCTTGAAAACAAATCATTAAATAATAAATAAAAACTGGTTAGCATATGCAGGCCAAAAAATTGACTTATAAGCTAATAGTAGTGTAATAAAAGAATGATGAAATTCCAAAACTAATGTGCATCTAATTAATTTCTTTCCTTGAATTTTCTTCAGATGATTTGAAAAATAAACTTAAAAGGAAAAATGTAGCTTCCTTAATCAATTTAGATAACCTGAGCAGACAAAACATGAATTTCCTTATTATTTTTCTTATATATCTGAAGTTTCTGTAGCAAAAACTAAAGCTTACTTTAACGTGGAATTGTGTAGCAAAAACGTTCTTCTGTGACTTCAAGAATAGATATCATCTGTCCCAAAAAGGATAGGATATATATTCCCTAACAATTGTCAGCTGTCAGGGAAGGATATCAACCATAATACTATCTCCCCTTTCTCTCTCATATCCTCTCCCTCTCTATTCTTTTCTTCTCTTCCTCCTTTGATGAGTTGTTACTCACTTATAAAGAATTAGAAAAGGAATCACAAGAAAACCTTTGATGTCCCATTTTTTTGTAGGCCCAAACGCTTCATCTCAGCCCAGATCATGCCAGTCCCTGTCTAACAACATAATGCATTTACAAAGACAAATCGAAAGTAATCTCTAATATTTATTTATTCATATTGGTTGTTTCAAGACTACGCATCACAAACATTACATGAATAAGCATATTAAAATATTATAATTGATTAACAATGTAACAAGCAGAACCTAATTGTGTCTTATTGTAGAATTCATTGAACTTAATGAAATACATAATTTTCAAAAAAAAAAACCTAATTTTTGGGCACCTCTAAAAGTTATATTTGTACAGGTTTCTAACTTTTATTTTTCTTTTTTCCTATAAGAAATATAAACAATATAAACTAAATCTTATACCTCGATATAAGTATTTTTTATGAGATTATATTTACAAATAAAAATTACAATTACATCAAATAACTTTTAATATATATTATAATATAAAATAAATTTATAAATAAACCAAAAGTTATCCATCCAATAAAATAGATCTATATGATATAGTAAAAAAAATTATTTGGGCTCAGTTTTCATAGCATAACATAAAACTAAATAAAGTTCTGAAAATTCAATATTAAAGACAACATCCTAAAGCAACCATCACGCAAAGAAAAGGAAATCAAGACAAACACTTGCCTTCAAAAAAAAAAAAAAAAAAGGAAACAACCAATTACTAGGTAAAATAAAAGCACCTTGATATTGATACGTTGAACCTGCACTCAAACTTATTTTCTCGATTTGGGATTGAAAGGAGTCCAATGGAAATGTCATCAAGATGATGGTATTTTCATCAAGCCCGCCTATTAGAATCCTTCAAAAACTTGATTTTGATCTTCTTCAAATGAGCAACAACGTTTTTCATGTCAATCCTCTCTTCTGGCAACTCTTCTGAACATTCTAACGCTAATTGCAAAATAGACAATGCACAATCTTTTATTGCAAAATGTTCTTGCTCCTTGGTACTAATTAGCAAATTGGCATCTACAACTTGAGTTAATGCAGATGGTAATGACTTAGTCATCCAATGTTTTAAGCTCATTTCTTCAACAAACATTTCATCAGTGGGCTTTTTTCTTGTTAAGGTTTCAATTAGAAGAATACCAAAACTGTACACATCGCCTTTTATGGAAACAACTCCTTGTGCTTGGAATTCTACATGTAAGTGATGAAAACAATAGTCAAAGTATGAAATGATTTTACACGAATTATCATAATGATTAAAAATGTTTAAAGTTTAAGCATTACCTGGTGCCATATACCCAATTGTTGCTAGTGTTATGGTTTGTACTGTTGAACCCTCTTCACCTAACAGCTTTGCAATGCCAAAATCACCCAAATGTGCAACCATATCTTCAGCTAATAAAACATTGCTGGGTTTTAAATCACAATGGGCCACAGGAATTGTCTGTTCATGATGGAGGTATTCTAATGCGGATGCCACATCAATCATAATGTTCAACCTTTGCAAGATATCAAGAAAATAGTTATGAGAATACAACCACTTCTCGAGGCTTCCATTAGGCATGAACTCCAGTACCAAGG
Organism: Theobroma cacao; assembly: GCF_000208745.1. Lineage (NCBI taxonomy): Eukaryota > Viridiplantae > Streptophyta > Magnoliopsida > Malvales > Malvaceae > Theobroma > Theobroma cacao. The sequence goes on from NC_030856.1 coordinate 6,771,918, forward strand.
CTTTAAAATCAACATTGCAACAACTACTGATGATTTTGACTAGATTCCGGTGACGAACATTGCGCAAGACCTCACACTCAACGTCAAAGCTCTTAAATGATCCTTCTACCTCCAAATTAAAGACTTTTATGGCAATGCTGAGTCCATCTGAAATAGTACCTTGGTATACCGAGCCAAAACTCCCTGCACCAAGTAATTTGCTTTCACAAAAACCATTTGTGGCGTGGTGAAGCTCTTGGTCTGAAATTCTTCTCCACTTTGCAAAAACATTCGAATTTTCTCGATCAATTTTTTGCTTTGAATGCTTTCTTTGTCTTTGCAGGAAAAAGACAATTACGGTTAAAATTAATAGCGTTGAGCCAACTGGCAATAGAATAAATATTATAAGCTTAGTAACTTTCCTAGAATGTTTAGCAGAATTAGTTTTGCATGGTGGGAATTGCAGTCGAGGTGCACCACATAGCGCTTCATTCCCCATGAATGATTGAATCGAGTAGTTGGCAAAAGGTCCTCCATCAGGAATTTCTCCGTGTAGCCTATTGAATGAGACATTCAAATACTTGAGATGCAAGAGTTTTTGCAGGGACTTTGGAACAATTCCAGAGAAATTATTCCTTGACAAATCCAAGAATTGCAATTCTATCAGCCCACCAAATAACTCAGGTATAGACCCGTACAATCTATTACGAGATAAGGAAAGATAAACTAGGCCTTCAAGAGCACTAATGCTACTTGGAATTTCGCTTGATAATTGATTTTTGGAAAAATCAATATGAGTAACAACCTTCCACTTTCCAATGTCAATTGGGAGAGCCCCATTAAGAAAATTGGAGGACAAGTTTAGTTCCAAGATATCTATAAGCCTTGTGACGGTGGAAGGTATTGAGTTTGTAAACTTATTGGAGCCCAAATATAGAGCTCTTAGAGAAACGAGATCACCCACGCATGCTGGTATTGGTCCAGCCAATCTGTTCTCTTCGAGATGCAAGAAACCCAAACTCTTCAGACGGCATAAGTTAGATGGAATAGATCCTTCTAACTTATTGACTTCAAGAGAGAGAGCTTGCAACTTTTCTAATCTTCCTATTGTGGTGGGAATAGATCCAATCAGTTGATTGTTAGCTATGGACAAGCTGATCAAGTTGCTTAGGTTGCTAATCTCTTCCGGAATGTTGCCCCTAATGTTGCAGCCCACAGAATCGAAATATTGTAGCGAAATAGAAAGATTTCCTATAGAAATAGGAAGTTCAGCATCGATCAATGGATTATTACTAAAAGACAAGACTCTCAAGTCTTTGCAATATGCTAAAGATGAGAGAAAGCTCAATTTTGGAGATGAAAGTGTGCTAGCTAAATTATTAGAATGTAGGTTGAGGCGTTCTAGATCTCTTAGATTGCCGAGATCAACAGGAATATATCCAGAAAATGAATTCTCTGACAAGTCAAAAATTGTTAGCTTAGAGGCATTGGAGATGGAGGTAGGTTTTGTTCCGTTCAACTCATTTATATCAAGTAGAAGCTGTTCAAGCTTTGGAAGCCATAGTCCTGTGCTCCATGGAAGACAACCTGAGAGATGGTTTGAATAGAGTGCAATGAGCGTCATAGTTGAGCTATTAAAGATACCAGGATGGATATGTCCGGAGATACTGTTCGATCCCAAATTCAGACGCACCAAATTTGGTAGGTTGCCTATCTTAAGTGGTATTTTACCTGCCATAAAATCAGAAGTCATTTGGATTTGTTCCAATGATCCAGAAGCAAATAACAAAATTAATCATCAAAGTTTTACACACATTTCTATTTTTATATTTTATATTATAAATATATATAACAAAGAGTGAAACAGTTGGGATTGGTAAATAATAGTTTTAAAATATTTATAACATTTGCAACTATGCAGAAACTCAACATACATAAGAATAAATGTAACATATTACCTGTCAAGTTATTGTCGCCAAAATCAAGTTCTTCCAAAAGTGTTAGGTCACCAATTTGTTGTGGAATTTCACCTGCGTAATGTAATTGATCCATTAATTATTTTTAAATTTAGCAACAAATATAAGGTCCATTTATTTGTCAAATGAAACTATCAAAATTATCAAAAAAAGTTTAGAATTTAAATAATACAAAGCAATGCAATCTTTCACTTTGTAAATAATTTATTATTTTCCTTTTTTAATTTATATAATATAATGAAAATATATTAGAAAAAGTTGGAAAAAAAAGAACATAGATAAGTAGATAGTATATTTGAATTTTTGGTTGAATGGTTCTTGAACAGAATAGAAATAAAATTCTTGATTATATAAAAATGAAAATAAAAAAAAGGTGAATATCAACGGTAATAATTAATTTAAATAAAAATAATGAGATTAATAAAGAGTGCAACACTATGACCAAAAACCAGAAAGATATAAAAAAGAAAGATTTGGAAAATTCACATTATATCATAAGCTGAAAAACAGGTAAAACAATTATTTTTCCTTCTACCTTTGAGGTTGTTCCGGCCAAGATAGAGAATTTTAAGCATAGTCAAATTTCCAATTTCTTTTGGTATAGTTCCCTCCAAATCATTATAAGATAAGGATAATTCTTCCAACTCTTGGCATTTGAAAGACATGTTGAGCGGGATGGAACCAATTAGCTGGTTGTCGTTAAGAGCAATCACTAGCAATGAAGATATGCTGAAGACCGAGGAAGGTATGGAGCCTGAAAGCTGATTGCTGTCCAAATATAAAATTCTCAAGCTAGAAAGATTTCCGATTTCCACAGGGATACGTCCTTGCAGATTGTTGTTATACAAGCCCTATAACTCTAGTTTTGACAAAGAGCACAAAGAAGATGGGATAACTCCCACGAAGTTATTACCGCCCAAACTCAAGTATTGAAGATTAGGGAAGGAACCAAACCAGGATGGGATTTTCCCGTTGAAATTGTTGTAACGCAAAACTAGAGATTTCAGCCGACGAAAATTAGCCAACTCGATAGGCAATGAACCATGAAAACTGTTGTTTGCAATGTGGAGGAAAGCAACGAAAGACAGATTTCCCATGTCTGGTGGTATGGTTCCAGAAAGATTCATGCCGAATAGATCCAAAGCAATGACTCTGTGGTGTCGGGACCCGCAAGTGACACCAACCCAATTACAAATAGAGGTAGCAGTTGACCAGTTGGTAGCCAGAAGATCACTGTTGACACCGGCTTTCAGTGCAAGAAGAGCCAATTGGTCTGTACTGATGTTGGTTGTTGATTTCATAGAGAATGAAACCCCAAAAGTGGGCAGCAGCACCGCCACCGTAAGAGCCAAAATGAACCCAGTGTTTCGCATAATGTTATGTAGAAGTGGAACTTGAGAAAGGAAAATTTTTGAGTTATAAGTGGGAAAGATGATGTTTCATTTACCATACACACAAGGTGACCAAAATTGTGATGGGACCTATTTCCACATGCTTCCACCGCCCTTCCACATTGAGAGGAAATTTACCACTTGCATATTGGAGAGAATTCTAAAGAGCAATGTTATCATGTCTTTATTCAATTTTATTAACATATTTAAAGGTCTAAAAAAGTATTTTTATTGATAAAATTTATTACAATTATCAATTTAATTTTTATGACACATGTGATACATAATTACATAAAGAGAAATAACTCTCTTCATCACATAAATCTCATCCTCTTATCAGATCATGATTAAAACTTGAAACTTCAAGTTAAAACCCTAAATTCTAATTACCAAGGAGGTATTTGTTCAAATACTAAAATAAACAACTATATATGATTAAGGAAATATGTGTAGATATGTAAAAAAATTTATTCTGACAATCAAAACGAACATCGAAACAGTAGGACCATTAAGATATTAGCTCCACACAATAGCGTATGAAAATGTGAAAATGAGAAATCACTTTCTGTCAACGTCCATAAGTTCTAACAAAGACTTTTGTGGTGGCTATAATTTATGAAGTCTTCTCAAACACGCACTTGGTAAGAATACTTCCACTGAGTCAACGTCGAACTTAGCGCAATGACTCTACGACCCTTAACTCGATTATCATTAATGTTAATATTTTTCAAGATACTAGTTTTTCTTGTAATGCATGCGCTTTGCAGTTCCCATGTGTCTATTTATTATGTTTTTTTGGAACTATTTATCTATTCATTATTAATCTACTGAAAACTCTTCATTATCTTTAATTTTTTGCTTATCTAAAAATTTAAATTTAATTTTTGAAATAAAAAATTATATATATATATATATGTTTGTTATTGAATCAAATACTTAAGTCTTATTAGTAACCAAAAAATAACTTTTTGGAGAAAATTTTTTTGTGTAAAATATTTTACAAGAATATTTAATATTTTTTATTATTTGAATAAATTATCAAAAATATTTTCTTTTATTTGTATCATCTCACAAAAAATATTTTCCACATCACTGCTGGAGTTATCTGATGTTAAAATGATAAATAGAAGTTGATGGTGCCATTTGGGTTTTACTAATTTGGGATCAAAATTTGGAATCGATATGAAAATGGGAAAAATCAATAATGATGTATCCCGAAACATTTAATCATATATATATATAATAAAGTAAGCTCTAATTTTAATACATTTTCCATCTCATCACTTTTACCATAACACTATAAAAATATCAATATTCATCAATTGTGTAAGACATCCAAAACTTATACTTATAAATTTGTATTTATCAAATGACAATCCAAATGACAATCATTCAAATATTTTTTATTATAATTATTAGTAAGATTTATTCAATTTATAAATAAAACTTTTAATTGTGTTGAATGATTTCATTATTTTTAAAATTTAATAGTATTGAACAATTTAAATATTAATATTTTAAGTTAAATTTTTTAAATTAAATATTAATATTTTTTATTTTCTTAATATTTTAAGTTAAATATAAATATTTATCAAGCCTATACTTATAGAGTTAGCAATAAGAGTTTTTATTCTTATTTTTTTGTTATATGAAAAATGTCTTACGCGTGGGTGATTTTCGTGTTAATTTATAAAATGTTTTACAAATGAAATAAAGTTTTAATCTTTCAAATAAGCATAAGTTTTGAAAACGTTTTACGAAAAATATTTTAAATCAAAACAAATTAAACCATAAATACAATTTTGTTTTCTGTTTGAGCAACAACTCTCTATTATCTTTCTTTTTAATATGAGATTCAATTTCCACTTCCAATTTGATAAAATTGTGGAAAAATTCACAACTTTCAGTTTCTTTGACAAATGATAATATACGGTGGAATGTCTAAGATATGGATTTAACCATTAAAAAGAAAAGACTCAAGAGAAGGGGCATCCAATTGTCAATTGACATGGCTAAAATTGAAGACCACGCAATTAGTGCAAGATTCTCTGAATGATTATCACTTCTAGATGGAGTTCTTGGAAGCAATGCTTTTGTGTAAGCCTCATTTTCTCAACAAAATCCAAATTATTGCTTCTTTTGGGATCAAATCTTTGAGCATAGTTTAAACATTTAGGAAAGTGAGTTAATTAAGTGTGTTAAGACAATACAAACCGTTTCTGAGAAAAAAGAAACTTTAAAATTAGTTCAATTATGAGTTTACAATTAGCAAAAGCTAGAATAAGATACAGGATTAATACTGTAGAAATTTTTGACTCATTTTTTAATTAAAAGTTAGAAAAAAAATCTTCTAACTCGATTATTAATCATCATTTTAATGCTGAAATTAAAAAACCAATAAAGTTTTCTAACCCGAACAATACGCTATAATTGCAGCTGCGTATGACTTGAAGGCAACATTTTCTTGTAGCTTGTAACTTGGAAAGATTGTGGTTGACAGAAGACTTATATCATCACAATATTCTACCATCTAGCTTAAAAAGCAAGTTTAAGTTACACTGTTGTCAATTCAATTATTTCCATACGACATTTTCATAGCTAGAAATCAACCAAATACTGACAAAAGTAGAAAATGTAAACCATTTTAAAACAGCAAAAGACTACTGCAGAGACATGAGATATATTTATCAACAGATTTTATCTATCACAAAGCCACCTGCCACCTTGACTAATTTTTTTTTTTGACAATTAACATGGAAAGATGGTAAGGGTAAAGATTGCTACATCACACTGAAGTTTTACTTGTTGATGTTCGATAACAATGCAGGCAATCTTCCATAAGAATTTTGGAGGTTCTCTCAATCCATTTGATTTGGTTTCTCGAAAAACAGAATGTGTTGCTTGACACCACTGTACATGTTAAAGCTTCCTTTACAAATTATGATACGAGAGGGGAAAATTAGGACAACCGACGGACCCATAGGCAGGTCTAATAATGTGTTCATAGAAAGGAAAAGCATGAAGCGTGTTGAATGTTTTGGCTCCTATTTGACGGCACATATCCAAATTCAATCCCTTTCACAGTTTTTTTCTCTGATCCTTAGCTCACATTACTCCCTTTTCTCAAGGTTTTTAAGTTTTAACCCGAACAATACGCTCTAAGTGTAGAAAGTTTATGGTTGACTTAAGTCTCATATAATAAACAAATTCTACCATCCAACCCAAATTGCAAGTTTACGTTGCAATCTGGTCCATTGTTTTCAGTAGGACAGTTTGTTGTTAGAAATGATCTACCATCCAACCCAAATTATAAGTTTCCCTTGCAGTCTTGTCCATTGTTTTTAATAGGACATTTTGTGATTAGAAATCAACCAATATGAAGAAAAGACATGTAAAATATTCTAATATATATACAGCAAAAAGGATTACTATGAGATATTTATAAAAGAGAGATTTTGATTTTAAAGTTAATATAAATTGTGTGATCAAACATGACTCTCATAATTTATATTTAAAATTTATGTTCCAAACATAGCATAAATGAAAATTGAAATAAACTTAAAATTTTTTATAGAAAAGTAGGAATTCTTTCCTAACTCTATTGAATTCTGCCTCGAATCTCTAGAAGAACAAGAGAAATATCAATTCCTTTGATTTGGAGAAGAGATGATTGAGATACACAAGAGGCAAACAATCCAACTAGAAACATATTACAGCAACTGAGATACACCACCAGAAGAAAACAATTAAAGATCATCAGAACAAGTACTAATCATAACATTCAATTGAATTACTAATGAAACAAAGCAGAACACCATTACCCATTCACGAAACAGAGCACTAGCATGAAAACCATCAACTGAATTCCTATATACACAAAACAAACCCTAGTCGTATTGCCTATTTTTTTTATCGATATACATAAGTTAATATCTAAAGAGGTAAACATATAATATCACGAATAAAACTAATTGGAGTATCAATTTAGATAAGATAGTTTTGAGTATAGAAATGCTTTTTGACAAAAGTTGTAGTCTATAAACTTAAACAAATATTAAATCAGAGTACAAGAACAATTAGAATACTAATTCCACATAATAGCACATATAAATGTGAAATTGTACATCCTAGATTTTCAACTAATTTCTTTGTATTCAGTGAAATTGTAGTGGTTGGTGAAATTGTAGACACATCCCTCTCATTTACCCTCCTGCATTCAGTGAAGGTCCATCATTGATCAGAAGAGTTTGTTAAGTCATCGTCATCTCAATCGCCTAATCCATACTTGGTAAAGAATAATTGTAGCGTGTTGTGCACGGCGAAGCTATTGCAGTTGGCCATGTGTCCCTTCAAATAGACAAGCTGCTAGTTTTTCTTGTAACGTGCTTTCCAATTCCCACCTAATCATTGTTACTCAATTGACTATCTTTCTTTTTTTAAAGTGGGATTCACACTTCCAATTTGAATATGTAGGACATTCCCCGACTTTCAATTGCTTTTCCATGTTAATTGACAAATGATACTTGAATAACATGGTCCATATGGGACATCCTAGTTGTCAATTGCTCTGCCCAAACTTGAAGACCCCGCAACTAGTGTAATATTCTGGCTGATTGAGGTCACTACTAACTTCCCAATTCCATGATTAAGATTGCAACTATGCAAAGGTTCACCAAGATTTGGATCTTGAATCCGGCTGGTCTCATTTGGTGTCCTCTTTTACAACCTAAGTTTAATTGCGATCCTATCTATAAATTATTAATTCAGATGGATAATATTTAAATTAAATTATAATCTTAATTTAATATAATTCAGATTCAAATCTAAATATGCATAATAAAATCTAAAAATTAGAATCAGATTACATTCGTTTATTTAGCCTGCTGAACTGTTTGGTCTGCTAAATTGCCTGACCTCATCTGGACTTAATAATCACATTTATACATAAATTCCTAACATGCTTATATTTATTCCATTTGTCATTTACACAATATTTAGTCAAATGCTTCCGTAAATGAAATTGTTAAGTCAATATTTAAATGGCCAGAGAAGCACAAGCAGGATAAAAAGAAAATTTGTTAAAAGCAGGGAGCATTAGATGCAGGGCGGCATAGACCACTCCCAAAGACATAGGCAAAACATTGATTCTTAACATTAATTAGTGAGAAATTTTTCGTTCATAGAATACGAGTGCAACTATAAAATGGTTAACTAAGATTTGAATCTTGAATCAGGCTGGTCCTATTGGGCCTTCTCGTTTAAAAGCCAACTTCGATTCCGACCTCCCTATTTATTTGTTAGTTATTTTATTATTAAAATAATAAATAGCATCTTATATTAATATATAAATATTTTAAAATTTATTTTAAATTTCAAAATAATATAATATTATAACTTAATCGAACTCATACTTAAAAAATTCATGCCTAAGCCTAACCCAAATCCGGTCAAAGTCCATGGATCTAGGCAAAGTAACTTAATCTTTAAACACCTCTAAAAGTTGTATTTGTACATGTTTCTAACTTTTATTTTTCTTTTTTCCTAAAAGAAATATAAACAATATAAACTAAATTTTATATCTCTATAAGTGATTTTTAATGAGATTATATTTACAAGTTAAAATTATAATTACATAAAAAATCTTTAAATATCTTTAAAACATTTATAAATAAACTAAAAGTTTTTGACCCATAAAATAGATCTATATAATACAGTAATAAAATTTATTTGGGCTTAGTTATCATAGCATAACATAAAACTAAAGACAATTTTGAAAATTTAATAAATTAAAGACATGAACGTTCTGGAACAACCAACTAACAAAGAACAGAAAAAATCAAGACAGACACTTGCCTCCAAAACAGAGAGAACTAGAAATAATGGATTGCTAGGTAAAATAAAAGCACCTTGACATTGATACAATTGAACCTGCACTCAAACTTCATTTTCTTGATTCTGGATTCAAAGGAGTCAAATGGAAATGCCAGCAACATGATGGTATTTTCATTCGACCCGCCTGTTCTAATCCTTCATAAACTTGATTTTGATCTTCTGCAGCTTTGCAACAACCTTTTTCATGTCAATCCTCTCTTCTGGCAACTCCTCTGAACATTCTAATGCCAATTGCAAAACAGACAATGCAAAATCCTTTATTACAAAATGTTCTCACTCCTTGCTACTGATTAGCAAATTGCCATCTACAACTTCAGTTAATACAGACGGTAATGACTCAGTCACCCAATGTTTTAAGCTCATTTCTCCAACGAACATTTCATCTGTGGGTTTCTTTCTTGTTAAGGTTTCAATTAGAAGAACACCACAACTGTATATGTCGCCTTTTATGAAAACAACTCCTTTTGTTCCATATTCTACATGTAAGTCATTAAAACCATTGTCAAAATATGCAATGATTTTACATGAATTATCATAATGGATAAAAAAAGTCAAAAGTTTAAGCATTAACTGGTGCCATATACCCAATTGTTGCTGGTGTTTTCATTTGTACTGTTGAATCCTCCTCATCTAACAACTTTGCAATGCCAAAATCGCCCAAATGTGCAACCATATCTTCATCTAATAGAACATTGCTGGGTTTTAAATCACAATGAGCCACAGGAATTGTTTGACCATGATGGAGGTATTCTAATGCAGAGGCCACATCAATCATAATGTTCAACCACTTCTCGAGACTTCCATTAGGCATGAACTCAAATACCAAGGCTTTAAAATCGACATTGCAGCAACTACTGATGATTTTGACTAAATTTCGGTGGCGAATGTTGCACAAGACCTCACACTCAACGTCAAAGCTCTTAAATGATCCCTACCTCCAATGGCTCTACTGAAATTTCTACCGATTGGAGCTTTTTCATGCATTCTACCAAAATTTGTCTAGAGGATTAACTTTCTTGTGTATATTTCATGGCATATAGATTTTGGAAGAAATTTGTTGGCAAGAGGCCACTAAACTCATTTTGAGAGAGATTTATTATTTGCAATGACATAAAGGAAGGTGTAACTATCGAATTCTCCAGGGGACCATGAAATCAATTAAATCAAAGGATAAGAACTTGCAGCTCTGGAAGTACACCTAAGAAACAATCAAGAGAAGTACAATTAATCAAGAATCGTGACAGTAACCATTCGAATTGGTTGTTAATAAGGGCAAGATTTGTCAACGCGTTACCCTTGGCAAAGTAATCAGGGATTTTGCCATGAAAGTTATTCCTTTGTATGTTTATGGATGAGAGAAATTGACTAAAATTTCCAAGGCATGCCGGAATAGTTCCACCTAAGTTGTTTCTAGACAAATCAAGAATTACTAGTGGAGTCATATTGCAAATCAAAAGAGGGATCCGTCCTGTCAATTTGTTTTTTGAAATGAAGAAGTTTCACAATGAAGGTGGAAAACACATCATAAAATTTAATGGAAGAGAAGGGGACAGATGTAAAGGAAAATACATCATATGCTTCATCCTCTACCAACCAGAAATAATGTTTGATGCATGATAAGGGGTGCCCTACTGGCTGATGATGCATGAGAAAAATAAAATTAAGCTGGTTGCAATTTAAACTTCCTAATTATGTTTCTTACCTAGCTTAATCACCTTAGGAAAAAATAATAAAAAATCTACTAATAAGCGAGACTAAGGAAGCTAGTCTAGTGGCCTATTCATTCAAAAAAGTTCACATGGCAATAGGGGCACTAAGTGACTGCTGGTATTTGGTGTCTTTAATTAAACCTTACCAAATGATACAAATTCTAGCTTTTCAGAACGTTACCTGAAGTGCAGCTCCCTGCATGTTCCTTGTGTCACTTTTTTGGCCATTGAAAACTTGATCATGATACATAGGGGCATTTAAAGCAAATAAGGCTTTTGACTACATTTATTTATTTATGCTTTCAAGAGTTACAAGTTTTAAATAAATGCCTAATTAACAGTAGTGTTCCACACACACAACTTTATACAATTGCATATTTTTACCTCTTTCTCACGAACTCAAGCAAAACTCATAGATCTAGTAGTGTGGATGCATTGTTGCATACACATCAGACCCAGTTCTTGTAATAAAAACTAAATCATATTATATTTCAAAATGCAATGAGACTAACATGAAAGCTCAGATCAAAGCATCATCTCCAATGGTGACATGTCCTATGTCATATCTTGTGTCATATGTTTCTTAATTCCACGGACTCTTAATTTTACAACATATCCTAGATTTACCATCTAAAATCAAATATTAAATTAATGAGTTCACCATCCAAACAACAATTTATCTCTAACCCATTTCAAAATTGAATCAATTTAAGATACTTTGATTGACAATATAAAACAAATGAAAAGTAAGAATAATACAGAAACAAAATTGAATATCATTTTGAAAACAATCCAAAAAATGTAACGTGACCTTTGAAATAAAAAGAGTAATAAAATTGATCATACAACTGACAAAGAGATGATAATTTAAGTAAGCATTTAATTTTTGTTCCTTTTTATTAACAAAAAATTAAAGTAAACTTCATATTTTAGTTATATAACTTTTAAAATAAAATAAACATAAAAAATCAGATAATTTAATTGAAAATTTCCCTCAAACACCCCATTTATTAGAGTTTTCTGTTTTACCTCTAAAATTAATCCATAATTTTATGTTCAATTTTCCTAGCAAAAAAATGCAGCCATTAAATGATTTTTGTTTATATATGAGGTGATAAAAAATTCAATATTGATTGAATAAAGGAACTTCTTATCATCAAAGCAACTTTAAGAAATTGGAATGATTATTACAATTAAAGGGAGGACCAGAGAGATAGTTTTTTCTGTTTTTTTTTTTTCCCAAGAAGAAGAGAGAGCTCAAAAGTAAGAAATTCATCTCACATGCAAGAAGCCAAAACCACTTTATGCAATGCATAAAACTTGTAAAACTAAAAGAAAACTAAAAGAAAACTAAAAGAAAAGCTTCAAAGAGGATACAAAGGAGAGGAGTTAGGAAATTGCTGGAAAGTTTCTATGCAATGCATGTTCACCTTAAAACCACTTTACTAAAACTTGAAAACGAAAAACATGAAAGCGTCTTCACTGTTCTTGATTGGGCCTACTACTCTTCACTCAACAAACTTAGTTCATTCTTACATGGATCCTTAGCTGCAAAATTAAACAAAATGACAAAAAAAACCTATCAAATTAATAGAATATATACAAGAAATACTGTAAAGAATATATATTATTATATATGTTTAATGGCTTATGAATATGATAATATACATTCATTGATCATCATTTATTCATTTAAATTATTTAATTATGTTTATTAGTTTAATGTTGCAACGTTAAACTTTTTTATTTATAATTACTACGATCAATTAAATTTGATAGTGGAGTTTTAAATTTCTTATATAATTTATAGAATAAAGATCCAATTTGTGTATACCTATTTAAGTATATTAAATTGTGGTTCTTGCCCTCCAAATTAGAGATCAAAATTCTTATTTCAAATTATTATAATGAAAGTATGTACTACTACCTTTTTCATCAAATTTTTAATTTTCAATATCTAAATTAAACAAAAGGTTAACATTGTTTTGAGTTTTTTGCATTATTTTCACTTTTCATTCTTTATTATTTTTTCATTCATTACTTATCATTCGAAAATATAGAATATAAATGTTTATAATTGGATTTATGGAACTTGATTTGTTATTTCCGTCAATAGTTTAATATAAGATTGTTTATTATATAAGTACGAATTTAATTAACAAGTTCTTTTCACTTTTTTTTCCAATATTACCCATTCTAATTTGTTGTTTAGGGTGTTAATGTTTGATTTAGTATCAAGCTCAATAAGATATTTTAGATTTTCAAATGCTTTAGTTTTTTCCACCATTGACATTACCTACTACGTTTTCAATGACAGAATTTTCAACAAATTTTTTCATTGTAATTTCGTTGGAAAAAGTCAATTTTTTTGGAATGTTAAAATTGAGTTAATTATAGAAAAATGGTCTTAATTTAATTTAATTTCCAAATTTGCAAAAATAATCCCAGACAAAATGAGATGTCTACAAATAATATTTTATATAAAGATTTGAATAAAAGTGCTAAGATATGTACAAAAACTTGACTTTTTTGTAGTGTTAAAATATTAGGTTAATTATTAAAAATGGTCTTAATCTAATTAATTTCAAAATTTATAAAAATAATCCTGGATAGAATGGGGTGTTTACAAATATTATTTTATATCAAGATTTGGATAAAAGTGCTAAGATATATGTATGCATATTTATGAAATACTTGTTGTAATTATGAACATCATCATTGACCATAAACTATATTCACACCAAAATTTTATCATGTCATAAATTAACAAATTGAAGATAATACTAAAATTGATTTGCATTTATCCAAAAATTAGAACAACATTGAAATTATTATTTCTTTAGAATTTTTATTAATAAAGTCAATTATTAACCTTTTCAAGAAGGAGTGGGCGAAACATCCTTACCAATTAAAGTACATTTATTCCATATTTGAGCGGTTTTTGATCAAATCACTGACGTAATGTTATTTTTAAATAGAAGACTTTGAAGAGTTTTTTCACCAATGCATTATGACAAAGTTGATCGAATCTTATTTGTTTATGACAACAATTATCAAAAATGATTTTGATCTTGAATATATTGACGAAAACTTTGATAACACAATACAATGTCAATCTTATTTTTACAATTTTTTGCTTTGATTGGATCAACATCACGTGCCATGACCACTCCGCTTATCATAATCACCAAAATACTAAAAACAATATAAACATTGAAACTTACCATTACGTTCAAGGAATACTAACTTCTCTTGCTTTGTGGTTGAGGTTGAGGGACATGAAAAGTGAACTACTAGAGCATCTCTTTTTCAAGTCAACCATCAAGTCATTCCAGATCTTTTTAAGTTGTTTTCTATTAATGTATTTCGAGTCAAGTCTTTTCAAATTAAAACATTATTCACTGTGTTGAGAATTTTTAAGAGAAAACGTGTTTGCCTAAAATCAAAACTAAATTATTGGAAAAAATTGTTGGTGGCATGTGAGAATGAAAAGCGTGGAGCCCACTGATCCTATCCCATCTGAGACGTTAGTAGGATTCGCCTACTTTCTTGAATTCTCACTGTATGCCTCCTTTTATTTTGTTGTTTATAGGAAAGGCTTATTGGGATAAGCAAATTAGACCCAAATTTCATTATCGAAACCTCAGTGGAGTAGAGACACAAAAACTATTCATCTTAGAATTGCAACTCATTACACAAACATGAGTTGTGGTTGAGGCTGAGGGACATGAGAGGTGAACTATGTACCGGAGAAGTAGGGACATGAAAGTGTTTGTGCTGTGTTAGACTGAAAAGCATTAAGGCTGCTGAATCCTATCTCATTAGAGACGTTAGTAGGATCTGCATATTTTTCTTAAATTCTCATTTAATGTCCATTTTTGTTTTAGACCCAAATATTTCATTATGGGAATCTAGGTGGAGTAGAGACAAAACAACTGGCTTTAGAATTGCAACTCAGTACAACCAGTGTTATTGTTTTTGTCAGATTTATTTTTGATATTTAAGTTTCATTCTATTCATGAAATGCTAATGTTACTTGGACAATGTTCAAGCAAGAACATGAGTGCAAGGGATGCCATTATGCAAGAATATAAGCCCTACTTTTATCAATTAATGGAAGTAACATTTTTTTCTGTAAGTATATAGAAAAAAATTCTTAAGTCTTAAAAAACAGAAGCAACTCTCTCCAATCTTTTTTTTATTATTTTGAAAAAGAAAAATTTCAAACCTAATTTTTTGAATATGAAAAATATATGCCCTTATATTGAATCAGATACTAAAATGCAATTTTTTTCAATCTATACACTATATTTTCTTATTTTGAAAAGCTGTTAAAGTGGCCTTTAAGAAAAAGAGATGATGATTGAAGTAAACATTTAATTTTTGATCCTTGTTATTAACAAAATATTAATGTAAACTTCATATCTTAGTTATATAACTTTTAAAAAAAATTAAAAATTAAAAATCAGATAATTTTATTGAAATTCTCCCTAAAAAGCCCCCCTTCGTAGGAGTTTTTCTGTTTTACGTCTAAAGTTAATCCAAAATTTTATGATTTTAAGCCCTCAAAATCATTTTTGTTTGTACGATTTAACTCACACGAGGTGATAAAAAAATTAATAATTCAGCAAATAATTCCGAAATTGAAATCTATAAAATTGGGTCAAGGCGGTGGGCCACCCGGCCCCTGGTCTAATGTCGTGTTTATAAAAGGGGAAAGCATCAATCGAATTGACTGTTATTGTTTCTCAATAGATGGGACGGAGTCTTCACTCAACAAAGTTAATTAATTGTTATATGAACCCCTAGTTCACGTTAATCCCTTTTCTTATGTATGAAAATATATATATGCAATTTTTGAATATTTAATTCAATAATAGGGACCAAATCTGTACTTCAACCTTTTCATTTTTATTCTTTCATTGCATAACAAAAAATTATTAAATAGACCATTTTTGTTATGTCATCCGTAAATTTGATAAATTATGATACAACATGTAATATGAACTCATGCATTCTCACATGATAACTTTTGATTACTTATTACATCAAGCTGATATATATGATTAGAAGAACCTATCTTAATAATTTAATTTAATGATGCTTATTGATGTATGAATGACAGATGCTGATGTAATTATTAAACATTGAAACCAAGAGGAAGAAATGAAAAGGGAAATTTAAAAAGAAGGGCAAATTGCCGTCTTAGAAAGGAAAGGCATGGAGCATGTTGACCGTTGTAAATTTGGATTCAAATGTTTTCTATTTGCAATAAAAAATGATAAAATAGTAATAGAAAAATCAATAAATCAATAATAAAGAGCATAAATAAATTACTTATTCAGTACGTTTTTCCAAAAACATACCTAAGGAGTTATAAATTTAAGAGCATGGTTATTCTATAAAAAAAAATGGAGTGAAAAACTTTTTCAAAATTTAGTGTTCATTTTTTAACCAAACGATACTGGAGTGAAAGACAGGATCAAAATTAATTTTCAATTAAAAAGATAGAAAAAGTTTTTTTTTTTAAGGAGAAACAATCCGCTATACGTGTAGCTGCATATTGACAAATTGTAGTTTAGAAAGATTATGATTAAGTCTCATATAATAATCAAATTCCATCATTTAATCATATCCGAATATTTAGTTTATTGGTTGGTGCATGTTCCCTACTAAGAGTTTACATTTTGCATGTTCTCTTTCTCTCGAATTAAAAAAACAAAATTCCACCATCCAACCCAAATTGCAAGTTTACATTTTGCAGTTAGAAAAAAATGTAAAACATTCTAATGTATATACAGGGAAAAGGATTATTAAGGGATATTTACTAACGGACCTGACCTGCCACAACCTTCCACCTTGACTGATGTCCGTTTTAACAATTAGCATAGAAAAATGTTAAGGGTATAACTAGTGATCTTTATGTAACATCCTCCCTTAATTATCAATTCATATTGAAGATTGGCCATTTCATGACTTTATCTTCCCACTGCTCTTGTTCACTTTTCCTGAAGAAATTAATTTACATCATGTCATTCTCTTTGTTCTAAAGAAATTTGAGGGATAGGTCTGTACCTTTCAGCATAAACTTGATAAGCTATGTGGCCAAAAGAAGAAAAAGAAATTGGTCCTTTACTCTTTGAAATACATGAATATATTGAATATTTACTAATTTTTTAATAATGCTTGTCTTCTTCCTCACCATTTTATATAATAAATAAAATTCATATTCACTTTTCTAAATTTATGTTTCAAACGTTTCATAAATGAAAATTGGTACAAACTTAGAAGTTTAAATAGAAAATTCTAGGAATTCTTTCTTAGCTCTATTGAGTTCTGATATGAATCTCTTAAAAAAACAGGAGAAATATCAATTCTTTTGATTTGGAGAAGAGGAGATTGAGATACACATGATGAACAAGAAGCAAACTGTCCAGCTACAAACATATTACAGCAACTGAGAAACATTACCAAAAGAAAACAATAAAAGATCATCAGAACAAGTACCATTCATAACATTCAACTGAATTTCTAATAAAACAGAGCAGGACCATTTCCCATTCATGAAACAGAGTATCATCATGAAGATCATCAAGAGCTTGCACTGGACAGATTAGCACCAAACAAACCCCAGTCATATTTCCTTTTTCTGGATTATAAAACAGTTGTTTTTGTCCTTAGTCAATAGGCAGTTCGGAAAGCACATTAGCCTTATGACTACGACCAAACTTTCCCATTTCTGAAACCACACAACAAAATGAAAAAATACATAGCTTAAGGAAAAACCATTCTTTCTAAGATTTTCAAATAAAAAACCATATCAGAACATTACAACAAATTTGACCTAAAACAGCACATTTTTAAAATGTGCTACTAAAAATATTTTTAATAACGTTTTTTTTATGTTGTTTAGAACATTTTGTAAATCTAATTTCACTATATAAATTTTTAAATGCATTATGAATAAAAGGTAACGATAAGAATTGCATGCATTAACAAAGGTTGCACTTTTTTATATTGCTACTAAATGTGAAAAAAGTGAAGTTAAAAATTTAAATAGTTACACTTTTTAAATTTTACGATACAAAAAAATATGTCGCCTAAAGAAGTGTGATTAAAACTCAATTTTTTTTGTAGTGGAACAAACTGCTGCCTCACAAACAAAGGAAAGGGAAATAAAGACACAAAGATAGTTTCAGAAAAAAAACATTTTTCCGTTTAGGAAAATTGAAAAGCCAGCTACATGATGGTCTCATCATTTGGCCTGCCTGTTCAAACCCCTTAAAAACTTGATTTTGATCATCTTCAGCTTAGCAACAACTTCTTCCATATCAATCCTCTCTTCCGGTAATTCTTTTGAACACTCCAATGCTAATTGCAAAACAGATAATGCACAGTCCTTTATTGCAAAGTGTCCTCTCTGTCTATTACTTAGCAAATTGGTATCTAGAACTTGAATTAATGCAGATGGTATTGACTTAGTCACCCAATGTTTTAAGCTCATTTCTTCAGTAAACATTTCATCTACGGGCTTCTTTCTTGTGAAGGTTTCCATAAGAAGAATACCAAAACTGTACACATCACCTTTTGTGGAAACAATTCCTTGAGATCCGTATTCTACATATTTGATTTCATGGAACACATCATCGAAATATGCAATACAATGTTACATATTAATTAGTTATGATAATAAATAATCAAACCAATTTTTAAAAATTTAATCATCTACTTCAAAGAGTTACTATGTGCAAATTCTTGTGTGTTTATGGGTCAATTGCATGATTTGAATTATAAAATAGAAGCATTACCTAGTGCCATATACCTAATTGTTGCTAGTGTCATGGTGTTTGTTGCTGAATCCTCTTTTTCACCTAACAGCTTTGCAATGCCAAAATCACCAAGATGTGCAACCATATCTTCATCTAGAAGAACATTGCTGGGTTTTAAATCGCAATGGATCACAGGTGTTGTACAACCATGATGAAGGTATTCCAAGCAGAAGCCACATCGATCATTATGCTCAACCTATGCAAGGTATCTAGAAAATGTTTATGAAACCTCAACCTTTATAGACCCGTAATTAGAAGTAGACGCGATAACACCAACTAGGGGTAATTTCATCATTTCTCATGGGGAGCTCCTGGGAGTAGTTTTCTAATGTTATTAAGGTCTAAGTAGGCCTAAGGAATAAATGAATGAGGGTAAAATAAATGAAGAAGATAGAAATACTGATAATTTCCACGATATGGGTAAAATGGTCATTTTGCACCTTAAGCCAAAATTTTTAAGTTTTCGTGAACTTGAGTACTTTTAGACTATTATGGACTTTGTCTCAGTGTCAAATGAGTAAAAAGATTGCATAAAGGAAAGGAGGAAGACAAGTGGCCTTGTTAAGGGCATTATTGTAAATTGTATGAAAATTGGATAAACTTTAACTATAAATATTTAATCTCCAGCAGCTTTTCTTCAGTTTTCCAGTAGCTTCTCTTCTTCTTCTTCCTCCCATCCTCCTCTCCATTCCATGTTTCTTTGCACCTTTCATGGAAGTCTCCCTTGAAACCTTTAAAACTTTCCCAAATTAGCTTCATTTCTCATGTTTTTCTACACCCTTTCATAAGGCTTTTCATGCTCTTCCACTTTTACACCTTAACAACCTTCAAAAGTCTTTCTTTAGTACATTCACTCACTAGCTGGACGTGTAGAAAGAGAGAGAGTGATTTCTCTTATTAGCTTGAAGGATTTTGAAAGAGAATTCAACTACAAAGACCACCAAGGTTCCAACAAAAACCCATTCCTCCATTCGGAACATTAGTTGAAGTTAGAGCCCACCAAAACATCAACAAAGACTGTTGCGTGAACTTGCATTAAATGTTTTGGGGTTAGGGTTTATAAGTTTGATAGAATCAAATGAAACATGTTATTTGACTTTCTTTAAAAATGCATGGGAACAAGCCCTTAATGGAACAATTTTATGTTGTGAAATATGTAATGTGATGTAATGAATCCATGTGTTCTATGCTATGTTGATACTTATGTTATGCCTTGGATGGTATCATTGTGTGATGAGATTGGAATGTGTGAGTAGGGAGTGCACATGATGATGATGAGATTGAAATGTGTGAGTAAGGAATGCACATGATGATGATATTGAAATGTGCGAGTAGGGAAAGCACATGATGAGGTTATTGCCTTGTGCATGTAGGGAGTGCACATGAGCTGAGTCAAGCGGGGTGGTGTACGTGTTGATATATGTTTATGTATGTGTATGTGATAGAAAGTTTATGATTATAATATGTGATTGTATTGCATGTTGAATCCCGCATGATGAATTTTGAAAATTGCTAATTACTTGCAAATTGATTTTATTGCAAAAAGATCTTTTTTACTTAAGTGCCCTGTTTCTCGCTGTAGCGAGAATGCCTTTTCTGCTGTAGTGAGAAACCCTCTGTCTGTTTGTCTTCCTTGGATATTGACTGAAATTTTTCATTTTTTTTCAATTTCATGGTTAGTATGGATCTTTCAACTCTAGAAGATCAAACAATCAAGGGTTGAATTGAGGGGCTTTACAAGAAATTAAGCTAAAGTGCATGGGTTTAAACATAAGTGCATCATATTTTCAAAAAAAAATCTTTCCGTGTCATTTGCTTGTTCACTGCCTATGTTCACTCATTGGTTTATACTCACTGATTTCAACTTTATGTTTTCAGATTAGGAGGCAGTTGGAACCTAGGTCGAGGTGTCCACGTAGATTCGTCTCCGTGGTTGGTATCTCGGCATTCAATAGTTGTACCTTTGCCAAGGTCACTCCGTTGGAAGTCGAGTGTCTTTTTGTTGTGTATAGATAAACGCAATGTAAATTACTAATATATATGTCTTAAACAATATATGTATATTTTGATTGGTAATGCCACTATGAATTGGTAATGGTTAACATTATTTTGGGTTAATAAAAATGCAAGTATTTGATTGCTGTAGCACATTATTAAAGAACTTGTAGGTTGGAATTATGAAATGTGACATTAGGAACATTTGAAAGAAGGATGAACAGGTTATATAAATAGGTTTGCTTGAGCTTAGTGGGCTATGCCCATTGGGCCCATGCACCAGTCTTGGCCCAGAAATTGGGTTGTGACAATGTTTATGAGAATACAACCACTTCTGGAGACTTCCATTAGGCATTAACTCAAGTACCAAGGTTTTGAAATCAAGGTTACAACTACTTATGATCCTGACTAAATTTTGATGGCGAACGTTGCCCAACACCTCACACTTAATGTCAAAGCTCTAAAATGATCCTTCTAACTGCAAATTGAAGACCTTTATTGCAATGTTCAGTCCATCTGAAAGAGTTCCTTGAAATAGTGATCCAAAACTCCCCACACCAAATAATTTGCTTTCAGAAAATCCATTTGTAGCCTGATGAAGCTCTTGGTATGAAACTCTTTGCCGTTCTGCTAATGCCTGCAAATTTTCTTGATCTGTTGGCAGATTTGCGTTCAGTTTCCCTTTTTTTTTGAGCAAATGATTACCAAAGCTAGTACTAATACTGTTGAGCCAACTGGCACTAAAATATATTCTACTAGCTTAATAGCTTTCTTAGAATGATGTCTAAAAGAATTAGTTTTGCATGGTGGGAGTGGAAGGTGTAGTCGAGGTGTAGCACATAATGCTTTATTCCCCATAAATGATCGAATAGAGTAGTTGGGAAAGGTTCCTCCATCCGGAATTTCTCCTTGTAGTCTATTGAAATAGACATTGAAATATTCAAGATACAAGAGTTTCTCTAAAGGCTTGGGAATGATTCCAAAGAAATTATTCCTTGACAAATCCAAGAACTACAATCCTTTCAAGCCCCCGAATGACTCAGGAATAGACCCTTGCAATCTGTTGCCAAATAATGAGAGATAAGTCAGGTCTCTAACATCACCAATGCTTTTCGGGATTTCACCTAATAATTGATTTTTGGAAATATCAATATTATTAACAACCTTCCACTTTTCAATGTCAATCGGGAGAGCCCCACGTAGAGTATTGGAAGACATGTTTAGTTGCAAGATATCTACAAGTCTTGTCAAGGTTGAGGGTATTGAGTCAGTAAACTTGTTGCGATCTAATAATAAATGTCCAAGAGAAATGAGATCACCCAAGCATGCTGGTATTGGTCCAACCAATTTGTTACCCGCGAGATCCAAGAAACCCAAACTCTTCAAGTGGCACAACTCAGCTGGAATGGATCCTTCTAACTTGTTTCCTTCAAGCGAGAGACTTTGCAAATTCCGTAATCTTCCGATTGTGGTGGGAATAGCAATCAGTTCATTGTTATCTAAGTTCAAGCCAATCAAGTTGCTTAGGTTGCCAATTTCCCTTGGAATACTGTTAGGATAAATTGTCGAAAATATTTAAATTTATTTGTACCATGTTGTAATAAATATTTTCCATATCATTGGTGGAGTTATCTTGTGTTAAAATAATACGTAAGAGTTACAATGTCATTTGGTTTTCATTAATTTGAGATCAAAATTTGTAATAAAAATGAAAGTGGACAAAATCAATAATGATGTTTGCCAAAATATTTAACCACACATTTGTAATAAAAGTAAGCTCTAATTTTCAAACAATTTTCCTTCTCATCACTTTGTACTATAACACTATAAAAATATCAATATTCATCAATTGTGTAAGACATCCAAAACCTATACTTATAAAGTTGTATTCATCCATCTATGATCATTCAAATATTTTTTATTATAATTATTAGGAAGATTTATTCAATTTATAAATAAAATTTTAATTGCATTAAAAGATTTCATTAAAAAAACATATATTTAAAATTTTAATAGTATTGAATAATTTAAATATTAATATTTTAAGTTAAAAATCCTCGGAGGCATAAGACATTTTATATGGTCAACGGGGTGTTTTTCCCCTTGACCTGTAAAATGTTTTACTTCTAAAATAAATATTTAGTCTTTTAAATAAGCATAAGTCATGAAAATGTTTTCTAAAAATTATTTTATGTCAAAATAAATGGACCCTTAAATACATTTTTAATTTCGGTTTGAACAACAAACTCTCTACTATCTTTCTTTTTAGTATGGGATTCAATTCCCACTTCCAATTTGATAAAATTGTGGGAAAAATCACATCTTTCAGTTTCTTTCACAAATGTTAATATGGTCAAATGTCTAAAATATGGAGTTAACCATAAAAAAGAAAAGAAAAGACCCAAAATAAGGGGCATCCAATTTTCAATTGACATGGAGAAAATTGAAGACCACTCAACGAGTGCAAGATTCACTGAATGATTATCACTTCTAGATGGAGTTCTTGGAAGCAATGCTTTTGGCTAAGCTTCATTTTGTCAACAAAATCCAGACAAGTGCTTCTTTAGGGATCAAATCTTTGAGCAAAGTTTAAACATTTAAGAAAGTGAGTTAATTAAGTGTGGTAAGACAATACAATCTGTTTCTGACATCTTAATTCTTTGCATAAAAGAAACTTTAAAATTAGTTCAATGCTCACTTTTCATTTAGGAATAACAGGAATAAGATACAGGATCAATACTGTACAAATACTCATTTTTTAATTAAAAGTTAGAAAAAATAATTTCTGAGTCGATTATTAGTTGTCATTTTAATGCTGAATTAGAAAACGGATGAAGTTTTCTAACCCAAACAATACACTATAATTGTACCTACATACGACTTGAAGGCAACATTTTTCCTGTATTTACAACTTGTAACTTAGAAAGATTGTGGTTGACTTAAGACTTAAATGATCACAATATTCTACCATCTAGCTCAAAAAGCAAGTTTAAGTTGCACTCTTGTCAATTCCATTATTTGCAGTAAGACATTTCATAGCTAGAAATCAACCAAACACGGACGAAAGGAGAAAATGTAAACCATTTATTAGAGCTTTTTTTTCCTTTCTAACTCAAAATTAAGTCTTGAGTAGTCTTATTTCTTTTCATATTTTATTTCATATTAATTGTTCATTTTTAAAAAAAAAATTTGATCAGGTCCAGGTTTTGAATCTTTCTTTCTTTCCTTGAACTTCCTCGTAGAAATGTCCCAAAATGAAACACGTCACATGTCCTTCTACTCTCGTGAATTCTTCACTTAATTAGTTTTAATTTGTTGCTTCTTAAAGTCAAGGTCCACTACTTCCAACAACCAATCGTAATTTTTAGTAATTAAAGAATACTTCTCCGGGTCAGGCACGATAACGACCTCATTGCGTTGGCTCTACATGGTAATGACCCTTGAATTTAATCGATTTCCATTAAGGTTAATATTCTTCAATTTTTCAATTGGTATGGTCAAACTTCAAAATTATGGTTGGTTAAGATCTATTCTACATTGAGTATAGTAGTTGCAAGATATTCTTTCGATATAAACTTCCTTTGTGTTAATCAAATCCAGGTACGTGCTTCATTCGGAGATCAAATCTTGAAAACTTGCCTCCAATCTCAAAAAATTGAGCATCTCATTTTAGTGAAACTTATTTTGAGATTGAAGTGTTATATAAGACAATACAATCCGTTTCTAACTTCTTTATTCATAATAGCACCTTCAAAATTTAGTGCTCATTTTTCAACAAGAAATTAATAAACTGCATTACTCAAGTTCCAATTAAAAGCTAATTAGAAAAGGGGGAAAAATCTTCTGATTTGGTTATTGATTGTCGTTTACCCATTTTCCACACTGAAATATAAAACCACTAAACTTTTTTAACTCTTAACAGTATACTATAATTAACCATGTAAGACTTAGAGGAAAATTTTCCGGTATTATTGACTACTTAAAATGGAAATATTTTGATTGACTTATGACTTATTGCATCAAATTCTACCATCAAGAAAGCGAGTCACGCTACGGTCTTATCAATTTAATTGTCTTCAATAGGGCACTTATGATTTATATCCTCAAATTCTACCACCTAGAAAGCAAGTTAAGCTACCCTCTTGTCAATTCAATTGTTTTCAATAAGACATTTTGTGTTTAGAAATCAACCATTACTGACAAGAAAAAATGTAACCATTGTAACACAGCAAAAACGACTACTGAGGAAATGCTATTAATATTTATCAACAGACCCTCTAATTTCTCAGAATCCACATTATTCCAGCTTGACTAATTAATGACTTTTTTGACAATAATTTAATGCGTACACCTATTAATTTATCTCATTAATTTCCCCTATTAATCACTTGCAATAAGAAGGAAAATTTTGGAAACAAGGACAACAACAGCTATTTTTCTTGTTAAACATTGAAGAGAAAGCATCAAAAGCCAAAGATTTTGCGTACACCCACTTAAAACAGAGGACTACAATCAGTGAGATGTCTCACTGAACTTCTTATGAGCTAACAATAAAACTAAACGCAGTCATTCTGCCGACAAACATAACAGAACCCCATAAAAGAAAATTTACAAATGAAGACAACCAGAAGATCAAAATCTAAATATTTAGTGAACCTTGTCATAGGGAATGAACTCAAAGCAACTAAGAAGAACATACTTGCAAGCCAAATCTTACTCAAGCAGACAATTCCATCTTCCTTCCGATTTATTTCAAATGCCACTGTGACAACCAAAAATAAATAAATAATGGAAAATTAACTCCAGGTAATAGCAAAAGCTATAAGAACCTAAGTAGTACCTTTACATTATTCAAAGCAGTTAAAACTCACTTAAAGCATGTTCGACGTAGAGCTAGTTTCTTCTTCCTCTATTCCTGCGAATCAACCTTGTAACATTCCCTTGCCAATCTCTCTCAATCATTCTTACCCACCACCATGATCTTTCAGTTGTGAATGCGATGTATCCCATTCTCAATCCTAACAAGTATAGTAGAGTGGGCCTAGCTAAATATTAGACTCATCAAAATGAGCAAGTTACGAGTCAAGAATGATATCAAAAGCCTCCTATAAGGATATGTCTAATTAAGATCAAATCTTTCTTAGTTATTACCCCAAAATGGATATCAAATTTGTAAGTTCCCAACAAGGATTTAGAATACTAAACAATTTCAATAAAGATGACAAAAACTAAACCTAAGGTATTTGCTCTAGAGTGATGAACCATAGTCAAATTGCAATTCATAAAGTAATGAAGAGCCAAAGTCATAAAAATATCATACATGAGCGGGAAGCAGGTTGTTTTGGACCTTACTGTTCTCAATCGGTAATTCTATTGTTTACGTCTTCTTGTTGAATATTCTGTGTAAGTCTTTACATTCAAGAAGCGAATGACCAACTGTTTAGTGATAATCACAGTACATTGGTTTAGGCTTCTCTTTTATTGTTGGTGGTTGTGTAACATATGGTAAGTTTACTTGTCCATCGTTGATCCATTCATGGAGAAGTGCTCTCACTTTGTTTAGTGGAATTAAAAATGACAGAGAAGAATCGTTCTCTTCATTTGGTCTTCTCCTTGGGTTGTCTCTTCTAGGATACAAATAGATTGAAAATGACATATTCTTTCTTTACCTCATCTTTGAATTGCATTCATTGTTGGAGTATTCCTTCTATTGAAGCAAGTAGCTCCTTTTTGTTTGAGAACTGTATTATTGGTTTTTCTTGTCGCTTCCACCAAGGTAGCAGAAGTTGGAAGAGGTAAGTTCTCCAAGTGTAGTCTATACTCGAACGAACATCCCTTGAATGTAAACTTTCACCAATTCCTTCTCATCATGAGACTCTTGTATTTACAACACCCTTTCTCTAAAAAGCTGGATGTATTCCATGAGATGTTCTTTAGACTTTTGATATTCGCTTCCCAAATAAACAAGAGTAACCTTCTCTTGAGTTAAAAGAAAACTTCTCCTCAAACATCCTACACATTTGATTTTAAGATTCAACAAAGTTAAGGGTGAAATTAACATACCATGTGTGGGCCTTTTCAATGAGAGATTTAGAGAATTGTTTTAATTTCAAGCCATCATCCAATCCCGCTACTCCGAGTGTTTCCATAAATTTCATAACATGCTATTGTGCATCACTAGTTTTACCATTGAATTACTTGAATTAAGGACTAGTGTAGTCCTTAGAATATGGCTTAATAGCTACACTTGCTAGGCAAGAAAACTTAAGTTCAAATTCGAAAAAGCTGAAGCTTTTATTCTTCTGATCTAGTAACTTTTGGAGCTCTGCCATTGTCACAAAGCCTTAAGTAGTGGTTGGTGGAATTATTGCAGTAGAGATAATTGCTGGCATAACTAACATACAAGAGTTGATCAAGTTGGGATTTCCAACACCTACCACATCAACTACATTTTCTCCCTTTCCTCCATTCACATTTGTGTTTACAACTAAGGGAGTGGATCCATCAAGTGCATCCTCATCACCATTAAAGCGTATGGGTTGAGCTTGAAAAACGGTGGTAGTGGAGGATGCAAGTTGAGATATGGTCTCCAACACTTGCCTATTGTTGTCTTCCAACGTTTGCATTCTCTCTTGAGAAGCTTCGATCATTTTCATCAACTCTTGGATGTAGGTGGAAATAGGTGCATCTTGGTTGCTAGAGAAACTGTCCTTCTCTTATGGTAATGCAACGTTTTGTTAATAAGATTTTACTTAATACAATTACTCTTCCCTAGTAAAGTCGTCAAAATGTAAAAAAGGTTCTTGTGATAGGGAGAGAAAGCGTTGCAAACAAGTAAATGATGCCCCGGAGGTGGCGAACAAGAAGATCATAGTAGTTTCTGAAATATTGAGTGTTGTGGCAAGTGAAAGACAAGAAGAAAAGAATTAAAGAGAAAAGCTCTAAAGGAGAATGTGTTAGCTCTAAGAGGAAGAGAAGGTCTTGAATGAATTGTGAAGGCTCTATATATAGTGCCAAAAATGGTGGTTACAAGAAACGGCTTTAATGCACGTAATGAATGACATTATTAAGAACAATTTTAATGTTGGGTAATCGTTATTGAGAGTTATGTTGAGCAATAGTTAGAAACCCATTATGTGACCGTTGAAATAATTAGATGTAATAAGACTTCTTCTCGAGTAGAAGGTAATAGAGAAGAGGTATACGTAAAAAGGCACAAGAAAAGAAGTTGTATGTGAATAGGTACTGTAGACACCTAAAAAATAAATAAAAAATTTAAATTATAATAAAATAAAATAAAATATAAAAAATAAATAAAGAAAATAAATTAAAAAAAAGAAGAAGAGGTATGGTTGGGCGTACGCCCAGCCATCCTTTCCCCAACCACCATGAGTCATGGGGCTCTGGCTACCAACTCTTTGGTGCCAGAGCCCCATTACCGGGTTGTCCAAATTTTTTGGACAACCCCATTTTTAAAGAAGAGGAGAAAGCAAACCAGAGAAGGGGACTGATCACCTGCAAAAAGCCATAAAAAAAAAACAGAAACGAAAAAAACCCAACAAAGAACCCCCCTAAAAAAAAGAGCAAAAAAAAAGGAAGAAGAAGAAGAGAGAGAAAGGTGAGAGGTCGACGTAGGGAAGGAAAGAGAGGCGTCGACGGTGGGAGTGTTACGTCGGGGAGAAAAAGGAGGAGGAGAAGGAAAGGAAGAAAGAAGAAAAAGAAAAAAGAGAAGGGAGACCCGCAGGGAGAAAGGAGAGAAAGAGAAGGAGAAAGAAAAGAAAAAAGAAAAAGAAATAAGAAGCCAACGGGGAGAGAGAAAGGAAAGGAAAGAAAGAAAGAAGAAAAAAAAAAGAAAAATGAGAAAGGAGGTGGGGGGCTTTTCACGGTTTTTTTGGAGAAATTTTTGCATGTTGTTGTACCTTTGGTGGCTTGCCTTGGCCCACATAGTTTAGTCCTTTTTGAGCTAATCTAAACCTACACAAGGTAAGATCTAACTTGCATGCCTTTTTACTTTAATATTTTTTTTATTTTATTTTTATTTATTGTGGTGGCTCAATTATTTATGTTAAAGACATATTATTAGGAGCATAAGGATAATTTAATTAAGACAAAAAATATATTATGTAGAGATTATGTGATATTTTAAAGTAGAAAAATAACAACAAAATATAAAGTGGTAAATGAAAATATGCGTAAATATTTGAAAAAAAATAGGTATAAACAAATATCCAAAAAAA
>NC_030856.1:6802381-6810869 GCF_000208745.1 Theobroma cacao
TTCATTCATGCATCGAATACGCATCTAATTCATGTTTATGATTACAATAAGGTTCCAAAATAGCTCGACCACCTAAGCCAAGTGACCAACGTGTTCATAATACGCGTCAGCGAGCAAGGATCATGGAAGAAGAACAAAGAGAGCGAATGGACAGAATGGAAAGAGCTCAGGAAGAAATGAGAGAACAGTTAGCACAGATGATGGAATTGATGATGAGTTTCAGTAAAGGAAAAAGAGTGATCGAAGAGCCAGCTCCGTCAGAAAACCCACCAGCTCAAGACAGTGGAAACCAAAAGGATGACCCACCCTATCCCCCAGGGTTCACTCCACCACATGCCCAAACCTCTCAAAGGGTCCACCCTCAAATGATGCCTTCCGTTTATGCGCCACCTTTGATGGGCCATCAACCGACTCATGGGCAATTTGGGCCATATTCTGGGATAAATCCTACTGAACCAATACACGTCCCAGATTTAGACGATCCAAAAGAACAAGAGAAACTAAGAAAAGACTCGTCACAAACAGGAAAAAATGAAAAAGACCAAAAAAAGTACGATCTGTTGGAAGAGCGTCTTCGTGCTATCGAAGGAGTTGATAGGTTTGGTACCATGGACGCAACCGAGCTATGCTTAGTCCCAGATGTATTGATCCCTGCCAAGTTCAAGGTTCCGAAATTTGAAAAATATGACGGAACAAAATGTCCCATGGCACATATTACCATGTATTGTCGGAAGATGGTTGCACAGTCTCACGATGATAAGTTACTGATCCATTTTTTCTAAGACAGCTTGACTGGGTCAGTTGCTCGGTGGTACGTATAGCTAGATCGAAATCGTATTAAGACTTGGAAAGACTTAGCAAGAGCCTTCATAGCCCAATACAAGCATGTGGCTGAATTAGCCCCCGATCGGTTGTCATTGCAGACTATGGAAAAGAAACAAAGCGAGAACTTCAAGGAATATGCCCAAAGGTGGAGAGATACAGCAGCGCAAGTACAGCCACCTCTCACTGATAAAGAGATGACTGTATTGTTCATAAACACACTCCGAGCTCCATTCTATGAGCGCTTGATCGGCAATGCCACGAAAAACTTTGCAGATTTAGTCTTATCAGGAGAAATAATAGAATGAGCTATCAAAAGTGGAAAAATTGAAAGGCATGAAGTTACTAGCTCAAAGAAAGGGAATACGCCCAAGAAAAAAGAAGAGGACGTGCAAGCAATCGCTCACGACAGCCAACAAGACCACAACTTTAACCCATATTACCCGTACCCCCCATACCAACCCTTCTATCCGAACATAGGCAACATCACACAAAACCCATATGTGTACCAACCTGCCCCGTAACCAACCTTTCAGACCAATGTTCTTCCACAAACTCCACCACCAAGACCGGTAGCTTCAACCAATAATCCTGGCCATGGTCAATGAGGACCTAAAACTACCCTAGAAAGATCAAAGTTTGATCCTATTCCAGTCCCTTACACTACATTGCTGCCACAACTCATAGAAAATCGACTCCTTGCTCGAACCCCTTTAGAACCACTCCGACCACCTTTCCCGAAATGGTATGACCCGAATGCGCATTGTGATTACCATTTTGAAATTCAAGGGCACTCCACTGAGAAATGTACTGCTTTAAAACATAAAGTTCAAGCGCTCATTAAGGCAGGACTTTTAAATTTTTCCAAAAAAGATAGTTCGAGTGTTGATGGAAACCCGTTACCTAATCATGGAAGACCAACTGTGAATGCTATACATGAAGGGATGATTCGAAGGGTGAAAAAGAGTATTGATGAGATTCAAACGCCAATGGATGAAGTGTTTGAGGCGTTGTCTAAGATAAATGTCATCACTCCAGAACCCATCAACACAAAGGAATTAGGGCATGATCTCGCTTATTCTTGCGAATTTCATATGGGGGCAATTGGGCATTCCATTCAAAATTGTGATAGCTTTCGTGGTAAGTTGCAAGGATTGATGGATTCATCGGTAATTGAGTTTTATGAAGAAGCTGAAGAGGAGTTGGTCGAAACCATAAATGAAGACACCCCAGCTGAAATGGCATCGAGTTCATTCGGGGCGAACAAACCTAAACCTCTCACCATCTTCTATGAAGAAAACAGGAGCCCGATGAATGATACATCCCCTACTATGATCAGAAGTGGTATTACCATCGAAGTCCCCAGCCCGTTCCCTTACAAGAGTGATAAGGCTGTCCCATGGAATTATGAGTGTAATATTTTGGGCACAGCTTCATACCCCCCCCCCCCAAGCATCTTTTGAAGATCTAATTGGAGTAGGGGGTATAACGCGAAGTGGACGATGTTATTCCCCTGAGATGGCAGAAAGAGTTGAAAAAGGGAAACCTGCACAAGGAGAGAGAGGCCTGAAGAAAGCAGATACTTTTTTCAAGGACCAAGTTATCGAATCTGTAGTTGCTCCGAACAATAAGGTCAAAAATCCTGTTACCGAGAAAGAAGCGGGTGAATTTCTCAAGTTTATCAAACACAGTGAATACAGCGTGGTAGAACAATTAACCAAAATGCTTGCTCGCATCTCACTGTTGTCCTTACTGTTGAATTCGGAAGCACACAGGAACACGCTGCTCAAAGTCTTGAACCAAGCTTATGTGGCACAAGATATATCAGTGGAAAAGTTAGACCTTATCGTGGGGAACATCACAGTGGGGAACTTCATTGCCTTTAATGATGAAGAAATACCATCGGGTGGTCGAGGGAGTAACAAAGCTCTGTACATTACTATCAAATGCAAGGACCATGTCGTGCCTAGGGTTTTGGTTGACAATGGTTCAGCGTTAAATGTCATGCCTCGCTCTACTTTAACCAAGTTGCCAATAGATGTGTCGTACATGAGAACCAGTCACATGGTTGTAAGGGCCTTCGACGGGACCACAAGGGAGGTGGTAGGGGACATTGAAGTACCAATAAAAATTGACCCTTGCGTTTTTTAGGTCCAATTTCAAGTCATGGACATTGCCCCGTCATACAATTGCTTGTTAGGGCGTCCATGGATTCATATGGCGGGAGCCATACCATCCTCCCTTCATCAAAAAGTTAAATTCATAGCTGAGGGCCAATTGATAAGTGTATGTGCGGAGGAAGACATACTGGCTATTCAACCATCATTTGCTCTCTATGTAGAGGCGACAGAAGAAGTCCCAAAATGCTCTTTCAGATCTTTTGAATTTGTTAATGCTACTTATGTGGGGGAAAGAAAAGTGATACCGACTCCTCGTTTGTCAGTAACAACTAAAATGGGGGTTAAGCAGATAGTGGGTAAAAGATGTCGTGCCGGTTTTGGGTTAGGAAAGAATTTACAAGGAATCAACCGTCATCTGACTCCAATAAAAAATGAAGAAAGATTTGGTTTGGGGTACAAGCCTACTAAAGAAGAAATAAGGAAACTGGCAGCTCGAAAGAAGATTAAAAGGATGGCTCAACTTGAGGGAAAGGAAGAAGAATTTGGGGAACGGACAATCCCACACTTATATGAGACTTTTCGCTCTACGGGTTTCATTCATCTCGAAGCACCAACAAAGGTCAATCAGGTTCTACGGTTATTTGATGAGTTATCAATCCATATGATCAGAGATGAAGAACCTAATGAGAAGATTCCTGTGCTGTATCCAGTACTGCCAGGAAATGAGCTAAGCAATTGGACAGCCACGAAACTGCCCATCATCTTTAAGTCTTCCGAAATGTAATGAATAATTTTATCTAAATGCCTATGCCCAAGGGTGTTAAGAGTAATTTCTTGTTTAAGTAGGGCTTTCTGTTACTTTCATCATTTAAATAAATGACAATGCATAATGTGTTTCATAATTCATCAATCTTTTTGCATATTTCCTTTCATCTATTCTTTTAGCTAATAAATACTTACCCATACACGCGTCCAACTTTACCTGTTTGCAGGTCTTTAAATAATGAACACGAAGACAATCTAGACAACGATTCGAATATCGATTTTGAGATGATTCCGAACGTTGATGAATTGAAAAATGAAGAGGAGGTGGATGACTATAACTTACCCCCTGATTTGTCGAGAATGTTGGAACAAGAGGAAAATGAGATTTTAACTCATCAGGAACTCACAGAAATGATTAACCTCGAAAATGGGAAAGAAAAGAAAGAGGTTAAGATTGGCACCTTGCTGTCATCTGATGAACGGCAGAAGCTAGAAGAATTGCTCCGTGAATATGTGGACGTTTTTGCTTGGTCATATCAGGACATGCCAAGTCCTAATACTGACATGGTTGTTCACAAGTTACCTTTGGAATCAGATTGCAAGCCTATTAAACAGAAGTTGAGAAGGACGAAGCCAGAAATGTTGCTGAAGATTAAAGAGGAAAGAAAAAAGCAATTCGATGCTGGATTTTTAGAGGTGGCTAAGTACCCTGAATGGGTGGCTAATATAGTTTCAATTCCTAAGAAGGATGGAAAAGTTCGAATGTGCGTCGATTATAGGGATTTGAATAGAGCGAGTCCGAAAGATAGCTTTCCTTTGCCACATATTGATACTCTTGTGGACAACACAGCAAAACATGCTTTGTTCTCATTCATGGATGGCTTTTCTGGTTACAATCAAATTAAGATGGCACCCAAAGGTATGGAAAAAACAACGTTCATAACCATGTGAGGAACGTTTTGTTACAAAGTAATGCCATTTGGATTGAAGAATGCAGGCGCCACCTACCAAAGGGCAATGGTAGCTTTGTTCCACGATATGATGCATAAAGAGATAGAGGTATATGTGGATGACATGATTGCAAAATCTCATACAGAAAGGGATCATACTGTCAATCTCAAGAAACTGTTCGAGAGATTGCGAAAGTTCCAGCTCAAGTTGAATCCTGCAAAATGCACTTTTGGTGTAACTTCTGGGAAATTGTTGGGGTTCATAGTAAGTGAAAAAGGAATTGAAGTGGACCCGGATAAAATACGAGCTATTCAAGAGCTACCACCTCCCAAAACGCAAAAAGAAGTGAGAGGATTTTTAGGGAGGCTGAATTACATTGCTCGATTTATATCCCAACTCACTTGCAAATGTGATCCAATCTTCAAGCTGCTTCGGAAACGAGACCCAGGAGAGTGGAATGAAGAATGTCAAATAGCCTTTGATAAAATCAAAGAATATCTCACAAATCCACCGGTGTTGGTGCCACCGACGGTCGAAAAACCTCTCATTCTGTATTTGACTGTGAACAAGAATTCTATGGGATGTGTATTGGGACAACATGATGAAACTGGGAAGAAAGAACGAGCCGTATATTATTTGAGCAAGAAATTCATGGAGTATGAGTCCAAATATTCTGCGCTCGAAAAGATGTGTTGTGCACTAGCATGGACCGCTCAGAGGCTCCGGCAGTATATGTTGTATCACACAACATGGTTGGTGGCGAAATTAGATCCCATCAAGTATATTTTTGAAAAACCCTGCCTGTCCGGAAGAATAGCTCGATGGCAAGTGCTATTGTCTGAGTATGACATTGTGTATGTGTCCCAAAAATCAATCAAAGGGAGCGCCATCGCCGATTTCCTTGCAGATCGAGCTAATGAAGATTATGAATCTGTAAGTTTCGATTTTCCAGATGAAGATTTGATGGCCGTCTTGCATGTAGAAGAGGTTAGTCCCAATGAACTTAATCCATGGAAGGTGTATTTTGATGGAGCATCCAATGCTTTGGGGCACGGAATTGGGGCAGTGTTGATTTCTCCAAATGGAAAGTACTATCCAGCCACGGCGAGATTGAATTTCAATTGTACTAACAATATGGCGGAGTATGAGGCGTTGGTACTGGGATTACAAGCAGCAATTGATATGAAGGCTGATGCGATAGATGTTTACGGAGATTCGGCTTTAGTGATATGTCAAATGAAAGGTGAATGGGAAACTAGAGATCCTAAACTAGTTCCATATAAAAAGCTGGTTACAGAATTAAGCAAACAGTTCAAAGAAATCAGCTTCAACCATTTGCCTCGAGAAGAGAATCAGATTGCTGATGCTTTGGCCACCCTCGCAGCGATGTTCAAAATAAAAGAGGCGGCCGATGTACGCCCTTTTGATTTAGAAGTTCGTGAAGTCTCCGCACACTGCTTGAATGTTGAAGAAGAGGTTGATGGTAAGCCGTGGTATCATGATATCATGCAATACATCAAGCATCAGGCATATCCTGAGAATGTCACGGATAATGACAAGCGAACTCTTCGAAGATTAGCAATGGGTTTCTTCCTTAGCGGAGAAGTGCTCTACAAAAGGAGTCGAGATCAAGTACTCTTGAGATGTGTGGATGTTGCGGAAGCCAACAAAATAATGAAAGAAGTCCACGAAGGAACTTGTGGAGCTCATGCTAATGGACATATGTTGGCTAGACAAATTATGAGAGCTGGTTATTATTGGTTGACATTGGAATCAGACTGCATAAACTTTGCTCGAAAATGCCACAAGTGTCAAGTATACGCTGATAGAATCCATGCTCCACCAGCCCCATTGCACGTTTTCACGGCACCTTGGCCATTTTCAATGTGGGGAATGGACGTGATTGGACTTATTACGCCAAAAGCCTCTAATGGACATCGATTCATATTGGTGGCCATTGATTATTTCACGAAATGGGTAGAAGCAGCTTCCTATGCCAATGTGACACAAAAGGTGGTGTGCAGGTTCATCCAAAAGGAGATCATATGTCGGTATGGGCTTCCAGAAAGGATCATTACGGATAACGCAAGCAATTTGAATGGTGCGATGGTGAAGGATGTTTGCGCTAAATTCAAGATCAAGCATCATAACTCGACAACTTACCGTCCGAAGATGAACGGAGCGGTAGAGGCAGCCAACAAAAACATCAAAAAGATTGTCGAAAAGATGACTGAAGTTTATAAAGACTGGCATGAGAAACTTCCTTTTGCCTTACATGCATATCGAACTTCTGTGCGTACCTCCACCGGGGCAACTCCGTACTCATTAGTATACGGTGCAGAAGCAGTTCTACCTGTTGAAGTAGAAATCCCATCATTGAGGGTGTTGTTGGAAACGGAATTGGAAGATGCTGAGTGGGTCCGCTCCCGCTACGAACAGTTGAATCTGATTGAGGAAAAAAGGCTAACGGCTCTTTGTCATGGCCAGATGTACCAACGAAGGATGATGCGAGCATACGAGAAAAAAGTTCATCCCAGGCAGTTCCGAGAAGGAGAGTTGGTTCTCAAAAGAATACTCCCTAATCAAACTGATTTTCAGGGGAAATGGATGCCGAATTGGGAAGGGCCATACGTGGTAAAGAAGGCTTTTTCAGGAGGAGCTTTGATTTTGGCTTACATGGATGGGGGAGATCTGCCTAATTCGATAAATGCGGATGCGGTGAAAAAGTACTATGCTTAAAAAAAAAAGGAAGGGGTTCGTGCTGAAAACCCGAAAAGGGCAGCTTGTATCTAAAAGAGGAGGCTCATGTTGAAAACCCGAAAAGGGCGGCTTGAGGCCAAAAAGCAGGAAGTTAGAATGGAATTTGAGGATGTCAGCCTAAACGGGACACAAGATTGAGGTAAAAATACACCATGAATGGAGCTCCGCAATCTCACAAAATAGGGGAAGCTAGGGAGTCTGCAACCTACAGATTTGCTCAAAGCATCAATCAAGGACAATTCTTGAAGTCGAATATTAGATTGTTTTCTCTTAGTGGTCTGAGTGTTCATTACTTAAAGATCTAATGTTTGCCCTGTAAATTCTTTTTGCCTTGAATTATTTGATTCCTCATATATATGAAATTCTTCTTCGCCTCTTTATTTTAACCCTTTCGTTATTCACCATCCCATGATTCACATAGTGATTGTCATAGAAATGAATGATGACTAGTAAAAGAAATAAACTAATTAAGTAAGAAATTATACTCATTGTTCAGCAAAAGACTTAATAACGAAGAAAAAGAATGGCGGAGCCTTAAACTTGGGGCAAAATCAAATGTCAAAAGAAAAGGTGCTTAGGGAAAATCCGGAGTTACTAGAAGAAAGGCACAAGACGAAGGTCATTAAAAGCTACAGTGAAAAATCGGATGAAGCAAGAGAAGGGTCTTGGAACCTTAATGAATCGTAAACATGAAAACATTTCATCATGTCAATCATGCATACATGCCTAGCCATGCACTCGACAAGAATCAAAATTAATTCATGTCCCAAGCTTTGAAGGTCGAAATTCACTTGACCTAAAATGTTGAGATTGTAAAACTTTAATGGAAGGATTTAAGTCTTTTCATTTCATGTTAATCCAATTAAGTTAGCATTAAAGAATTAAATCGAATCTGTTGTGAGATAGGTCGAGCCTAGATTAAGTCTAGGAATTTCAATTTTTAAAATCGAACCTGTTGTGAGATAGGTCGAGCCTAGATTAAGTCTAGGAATTTCAATTTTTAAATCGAACCTGTTGTGAGATAGGTCGAGCCTAGATTAAGTTTAGGAATTTCAATTTTTAAATCGAAC